>NW_017305569.1:241458-243390 GCF_001594115.1 Trachymyrmex septentrionalis | reverse complement strand
CGCCAGGCCATTTGCCTCTGCGGTCTCTTGATTCCTAGCGACTAAATTTTCATCTGTACTCATTCAAGTTTTAATGTGTTTTTGCGGCATCAGTCATTCAAACTTAATCAACAACCGGTTACACGTCGGTGCGCGAGCGCGACCACACAGATTCGCGCGGCGTCGTCGGTACAGGCGGCGGAGGCGTACGCGGGGCCGGCCGCGCGGCGCGGCTCGCGAGTGTGTAGGTGTGCGGGCGCGACGGAATATTGGTCGGGCGCACTGTGACGAGAGCGTATTAATTATAACTCTGGTCAGAGGAACGTCAAGAGATGCTTTCGCAGATACCTACGATAAATTGTCGGTTTACCAGCAAATCTCATTTCCAAACCCCGCCATTTTTCCGCTCGTTTATCCACGCCCATTGGGAGAGCGCCGCGCGCTACGGCGCGCTCGGCCAACGTCGCGGTATTCCCTTCCTTTCACGTGTACACACGTGTGTATATCCGGCCGCAGTGCACGACTGTCGCGTGCACAAGAGTGCGATGACAGCGGAAGGGAGAGCGTTTTTACCCAATAAAGTTGGTGAGCGTAATAGGAATGTCGGCATTAACGAGTTCATTCGGCGCTTATCGGGCATTGCCGGTCTGCGACGTGTCATGATAAGGTTTTATTCATTTTGAAATCCATAGAATATCTTGCGTATGTTTTTCGTGCGATTATTAATCGCGCGTCAGAGCGCACCAGAAATTATCCGTGTGACGTACGAATAAATTATACTATTTTAAATAATGTTAGATTTATCAAGAAATCGTGCCGAGACTCTCCCATACCGAGGTTCTTACGAAAATATTTTATCTTGAAAAAAAAAAAAAATCTTCTATATGTATGTATAAATGTAATTTAATTAATTAATTTAATCACTTTAAATTTAAATGTGTCATTGCAATACATTGCAGTTTATGCGTTCAATGTATTACAATACGGTTACCCCTTCTGAGAAGGGGAAAAAAAAGACGGGAACTAAACCGCGCAATTAATTGGCCAATTTCCAAACATTCTTTGTAAACCTCAGTAACGAAGTTTTGTACGATACACAGTACTGAATTAGCTAAGCGTAGCGGAGAAGTGTCGGTGCAAGTAGTCCGAGGGACATTTATTTGGCTGTCTCCGAAGCGGTCGGGAGTTCCGAAGAGAGCGTGCTACTGAGGGGAGCGAGTAAGAGATACTGTGTTAGCCCCCTAGTAGGAAGTAGTATATCCGATAGAAAAAGAAATACAGCAGCGGTAGCAACCTCGAGTAAGGTAGGATCTAGACAGAAAAAGAGAGAGGGGAGGGGAGAGAGAGAGAGAGAGAGAGAGACAGAGAGAGAGAGAGAGAGAGAGAGAAAGAGAGAGGTCGGGAATTGCCTAACAAAAGAGAAAGAGGGAGAAAAAAACCGTAGGGGACACAGGAAGAAAGGGAGGAAGGAAGGAAGATAAAGAGACTCGTTTACCACAAAACTCGAAAGAGGAACGAGGACGAGAGAAAGGTGTTGAAGCGTGACCAAGAGAAAGGAAGAGGAAGGGAAAGGAAAACAGAACGGGAACGTAAAGCGTGAGCGTGTACGTGTACGTGTGTGTACACGCGCGTACACATTCGCGGTGTGCCGGCGTGCTCGTGGCGATGGTGCGAATGAGAGAGGGGTCTCGGCAGGAGTGGAAGAAGGACAGGTGCGAGGGGTCCGGAGAGCAGGAGAAGCGAGCATGTTTTATTAAGTGCGTCGCGCATGGAAAAAGCACGAGGCAATTTTCAGGTGCTAAAGCGGCCGCTGATAACGCGAGACCGCGTTTCAAACAGTCTGTTACACTTTTCAAGTCGTTATACCTGGTATACTGTTTGAGCGCGCACTTAGCTGGAGTTGATTGCGAATCTCGAGGAGTCGAAGATGGAAAATCGGCGCTCCCGCGTGCC
>NW_017305569.1:240529-241358 GCF_001594115.1 Trachymyrmex septentrionalis | reverse complement strand
ATATATATATATATATATATATATACACATCAAGATACATTTTACAATAATACACTTGCTGGACATAACATTATAACCGATAAACGAGAACTGATATTGCAAATATGATTTGCACGACTCTCACGCACGTGCACACATTTTCAAACAGAAACGTAATGTATTTGTGATAAAGTTGATCTAAAACGATACATTGTTAACCGTTGTTACATAAATTGTCATATTACAATTTGACAGTTCCGTTGTAAATTATTATGCTTGTTTTTGAACAACGTGCGCGCAGACAACGTAAATACAAACGGAAGAAACTGTATGAAGTTGGCCGGAGCGGATGGCAGAAAGTGTTTCTTTTAACGAAATCGATGCAAACATTTGTTCCGATTCTTAACGCGAGCGGCGATGTGACTACCCTCCCCCTCGCCCTCCCCCACCTTCCCCCTCTCTTCCCCCCGAGAACGATGGTGTAGTCGGTGTAGAGAAAAAGGATTATATACATCGTTAACGCGCGCTGATACGACGGAAGGCAAGCCATCTATTATTTCAGCCGTCAATGAGATGTGTCAGCGCTGACGGATGTACGTCACCCGCGGTGTTCGTCTGGCAGACGCGGCCGACTATCCCGCGAGGGAAAAAAATCCCGGAAAAGTGGAGGAGAGGCGTCGACAAAGTGAGAATTAATATTCAATCGCATTAACGAATCGTCGCTGGCGACGCCATCGTTATACCAGTGGCATACACACGTATACCGGGGAACAAGGGGGACCGCCGTCTGACGCGGCGGATGGGAACAGCGTCGTGCGGGGAACAGACAGAGAGCGAAAGAGAAATCAAG
>NW_017305569.1:240189-240429 GCF_001594115.1 Trachymyrmex septentrionalis | reverse complement strand
GGGGGGGAGGGAGGGAGGAGGAGGAAGCGCCACTGGAACAAACCACCCCCTCCCCCCTCCCCCCGCGTCGTTTCATCTCGCTCCGAGTGCGACGCCAAATGAAAATACCGAAGGACAATGGAAATACTAATGATTGATTGGATACGAAAAAGAATTATAATTGAAAAAAACGCGGAGCGCCAGCCAAAAAAAAGCAGTGGTGGCGTGAGGGCGGGGGAGGAGGTGCGCGCGGGTACGAGG
>NW_017305569.1:233903-240089 GCF_001594115.1 Trachymyrmex septentrionalis | reverse complement strand
GAGAGAGAGAGAGAGAGAGAGAGAGAGAGAGAGAGAGAGAGAGAGAGAGAGAAAAGAGAGGCAAGGTGATAGGAGAGAAAGAGAAGGCGGGCGAACTATTGGGAATAATATATCAATACCCATCGAACCCACGCATACGAATGCGACGGTTCGGCGAGGGTGCTTGCTCGGGGGTAAGGGGCGCCGGGGTTCGCTCGATCGGTAGGGGCGGGCACGAAGGGGTACGAGGGCGTTCGGAAAGAGTAAAAAATATTACACCCTCACATACTGGCGCCACGTCGCGGATAAAACGGGCACTGACCAATACCAATAACGGGCGGCACAAAAGAATGGCCGGTCGGTGTGCGAAAAACAGACCCACACACAGCGCCCCGGCTCCTCGCTGCTTCGATGGCATTATAGCTTTTCACGTACCCGGTGGCTCCTCGATACAACAGCGACCGACTCGTCGGACCGGTTCGTTTGAAGGAAATTTCGACGCGGTCATGCGGCGCCACGACCGCGTCGAGGAAGCCCCGTGGAAAAATTAACCCTTGTAGTGGCCGCGGCTTTTTTTGGCACGTTAAGTACAGCCCTACGGACGACGATTCGCTCTTTTCTTTCCATTTTTCGTTTCGGACTCACTATTTTTGCTTTTATGTGCAAACTGCAGAGGAAATGATATATGTTGTCGAGATTATTTTGATTAAAGTTCGAGAAAATGGAAAACCAATCGTCCTATTTTCGTATTTTTATCCGATGTTTTTAACACTGATTCCTTCAATATTACTTAACTATAAATGCAATTATCGTGTTCGGAAAATTTGCATTTGTCTAACTTAAAAACCGTTATTACCATAAAATGAATATAATATGTAGGATCATCAAAAATAAAATAATGTGCCACTTAATACATTGATTTAGAATCGAAAACATAATTTAGTCAGCTACTACCTATCGTTTATTGATGGAATTTTAAATAAAGTATTCTAAAATTAATTGACCGATATGGTACACTTGAAATATGTTTTTGTTCTCCGAAATATAATAAAACTGTAACATAGTTCTCTATGGATAATAACAGAAAAAATTATATCTGTTTGATTTTAATAAAGAGTATAATTTGTGATTTTATTATTAATATATATATATATCCTTCTTGTTTCTCGTAAATGTGTGCGATATGCAAATCATTTCTGACGATAATATAGTTATTGATAATTTTCTGCGAAATCGTAATATAACGTGAGGAAAGGATTGGGGTACTCGCTGTTCGAAACGCTACAAGTTCCTTGGCACTTTACAACGTCAAAGCGTTCTCGCCAACGATCCGGATGGGTGACATCGGTCACCAGTCCACGCAGCTGTCTTGTTCGCTGACTTGTTCCGGGCAACCCTGTAGATGCCACGTAGCACGGGCACACGGTATGGGTGGGTACGAAGCGCGCGTTTAGCATTTGAAAAAAAGTGCTGGCCGGGCGACCGCCTCTCGCCCGAATCTCCCATACACCCGCACAAACAAAAGGCTACATTTAGCATTAAAAAAGCACGCAGACCGGCGCTGCCGCGAGGAGGGTGAGGAGGAAGAATCAAAAGGGGAAGAGAGAGGGGTCGGTGGGTGAGATACGTGCAGACCGATGCCGGTTACTCTCATCTCCGCGGCCGCACGGCCGGACATGCGGTCCTCTTCCACGATGCGCACGCCCGCGCGCGGCCGCACGCACGCACGCACGCACGCACGCACGCACGCACGCACGCACGCACGCATGCACGCACGCACGCACGTACACATGTACGCATGTACGCATGTACACGCATACGTTTTGGTCCGAGAGTAGTATGAGCGAAAGAGAGAAACAAATGGATAGTGTGGATAGCGGTGAGGGATAGCGGCGAGAGAAAAAGAGAGAGAACTCAAACGCGAGAGAGTCGAGGATGGAGGTGGCCGCGCGCTGAGCGTATACCAGGCCACGAGGCCGGTGGTGCGAGAGCTTTGGATCGGGACAGAAGTGGTTGATGCATTGGGACAAACACATTTGGCATTAAAACAGCTCCGACACTACGTAGTCTGCAGGAGCAACGTCCCACCGGCGACGCGGCGCGGCGGCAGCCGACAACGGTGGTGGACCGAGCGCGCGCGCGTGTTGCACGGACGGAAACGCACACGTTACGCATTGCGTTTCGTCTCTCTTCCACTACTTTTTCTTTCTTTCCTTCTCTGTCGCTCAGTCTCTCTTTTTTCTTCTCTCTCTCTCTCTCTCTCTCTTTTTTTCCCGTGATCCATCGCTATTTCGCTTCCTATTCTCTTTCTATCGGTACTCTCTTTCTGTCACCTTCCGCACGTTGCGATTCGGGCGCGCGCGAAGCGTTGTACGCGGAGTAACACACGTCCGTGGTAGCTGCGCGCGTGTGCTTGTACCTATCAATCGTGTTCGGGGGCTGCATTTTTTCTCGTCCACCACGAGCGAGCCTCCGCGCCGGAACGTGAGGCGGAATGAAAATAGAAGTGCAGTAACGTCGATGAAAAAAAAAAAAAAAAAAAAAAAAGGAAAAATGATCGGAGCCCCGGGCCGTGTGACGGCATTTCGACGACGGCCGCGACGGCGCGAGGACGCACCGCGCGATGCCGATTTGCGGATTGTCGACGTCGCACCAATTTCTTTACGCGGAGACAGTCGGAACGCATGTTTATCCCGTTTTGCAAAAACGTTTGTATAACTTTTCAAATTTCCCCCATTTTATGCAGGCGTTTCAAGAGTTTATCGAAAAATAATCTATTTCTAATAAAATTTTTGTTATTGTAGAGTAAAATTAAAAAAGAACGATCAAAAAAGTAGTTGTACAAGATGTAGTTACAAAAAATATACAACCTTTATTACTAAATTACCTTTATTACTAAATTAAAAGAATTCGGTTCGACTTGGTCTTTATCAGTTATTTCAAATTGTAAACTAAGGAAGCTATAATAGAAATTTCTAAACTTAATGCATATAAAGAAAGAAAATGGGAATAAAACGAAATCAATAAAATCAATGGTAACAAAAGACCATGCCAAAATGTCAAACGTTTAAATATACAGTAAGAAAAATTAAGTGGACACAATATATAAGATATATTGGACAATTGGAAAAGATTTTATCTAAATTATTCATTGTCTTGAATTAAACATTTGGTCGCAATACTATGTTATCCCATGTAATGACGAACAAGAAATACAATGATACATAGTGCGTAGCGACAATTATATTTGCCGGAATGAGTTTACATAATGCGATACCGAAGCTTCGTACATAGCGGATGGAACGCTCAAGTTTAACTCACTTTATTTGTGGTATATTATAACAAGCACATAAATCACATGTAATTTATCCGTTACATATTACGTCATTTTATATCGAATTTGCGCGTTGATAATGTACCCGGCACACGATCGAACGGTGTACCTATATTTTTGCCGATCATATAACCAACAGTTTCACCTTTCAAACTTCATCCTCCGCATTCCACCCCTCAATCTCTCGCTCGCACCTCGTCTTGATTATATTACGCGTAATTAGTATAACTCTAGAAGCATCAGGCGATAAAGTATTATCGAACGAAACGGAGGTGGACGAGAAATGGCGTATCGAGAACTAGGGAGAAGAAGAAGCGAGAAGACGAAGAGAAGAAGAGGAGGAAGAGGAGAAGGAGGAGGAGAAGAAGGAGGAGGAAAGGCAAGAGCAACGAAGAGCAAGCAGGGAGCCTGTCCAGCTCTTCTCTGCCTCCTTCGGATAATTAAAAATAATCCCCGCGGCCCTTTACTCCTTTTTCGCGGCTCATTAAATCGACCATAAATTATGCATCGAAAATTACGGGCAGGGCCACCGAATATCGGTACCAAGCACGGGCCCCCGACCGGCATAATAAGCAATTTGTAATCAAGAGGCGTCGTACGGGTGTTATAGTTAGTAAGAAATCCAATGGAAGTCCCATCCCGCCCCGTCCCATCCCGTCCCGTCCCGTCCCGTCCCGTTCCGTCCCGTCCCGTCCCGTCCCGTCCCGTCCGCGGAGTGCCGGTCGAGGTGGCGCGGAGCGGGGGCGAAGGCAGACGCGTAAAAAGAATTGCAAATTGCGAATTAGCATTATGTCCCGTCTACTCAAATCGTTATTATCCCCGACGAGTTCTGTGCCGCTTCGTCCGCGCTTGCCCCCGGGGATGCGCTTTGTCGTGATACTCGGCGCAAATCGGATTCACGTCGCTTCGAGTACCGAGGTATCCGGTTAATACGGGCCAGGAACGGACGAAAATTAAATATCGCGCGTATCTGCGGTGCGTTCGCCCATGCCGCGCGCGCGCTACGCCGCGAAAAATAGCCGGTAAACCAGGAAGAAACCGCAGCGGTTCGCCGCCGTGCCTCGCATCGACCACACAAAGAATCCCTGATCGACTATTTCTGATCTATTAAGCAATTTTTCACGCGCGATAAAAATTATTTTTGCGTGAAGAAACATATTGGAAATATTTCATCGTTTTTTCTCTTCACTTCTTATTTGAAGGATTTATTTAAGTTAAAGCACGGTTTCTTGCGACGACGATGAAATGTCGAGTTTTCTTTTATAATAACTTGCATAATTTATGATGGTTTATGTGAGAAAAGCTGATGCAAATATCATATATATATATATATACTCGCACACACACACACACACACACACACACACACACACACACACACACACACACACACACACACACACACATATAGAAAAAAATACGTAAACATAATTGTAATGTAATTGAGCTTACAGTTCGCCGTATTGTGCTTTTGTGTAAATCAGTAAGCGTATATCGGCAGATGAAGCGACGCTGTGTTGTATGTGCGTGTATCTCGCAGAATGTGCACATCGTGTATGAATGAATAAAATATAACGTAAATTTTTCTTTCACGCTAATTATTTTTTACATCATAGATATAGTTAGCCTGTTATATAATGGCAAGTCTACTGAATATAATATTAATAAACTGAGAATATATAAAATAATTAGAGATATTACTAAATTAAAAAAAATCATACATTGTTACAAGTTTACCAGTCTGATAAATATCGTACCACTCATTATGTTGGGATATTGCATATATAATAATTTTGAAAAACAGAATTTTGTAAAACATCTTTGTAAAGTGAAAAGTGTTCTATAAATGTGACAAATTGTTATATATTATATTAAAGTAGCACATTTATTTTATAAAAAAAAGAAAGAGAGAACTGTTCTTCGGAATTTAAATTCTTTGAAAAATGAATTATTTATATAAAATGTATCTGTCCAATGATACGACGTGTTTTAATACTAATATTTGCGGCATGGCACCGAGAGCTTAAATTAAAAGGCGTAAAAAGACGAAGAAAAAGGGAAGAAATCTAGAATCACGATGAAAAATCGCATTGCCAGTCACATATTTTCGCGTTATGCGTATCAGATTAGTTAAACAAGATACAAATGCCGTACACGCGCGGCGGTTAATCGTACAGCGTTATATCGGAGGCATTATTCAATCTATTGGATCGATCATATGTATCCGCGCCTGATAAACGCGTAAACGTTATGAAAGCACTTTGTGTATTGATGTTTACTTTGAAAAACAGGATTAAAACGGGTATCGTGGAAATTCGGTTGATGGAGGAACCGGCGGCGGCCGTGTCTCGTTGGACCGAATTTAAATAGTGGCCAAACCATATTATTGTATTAATAAATGGAATTAGCGAAACAGTAAAGTGCTTTTAACGGGCGGTGTCTATCCTGACTTCTCTAATATGACAAATACACTACAGTACTCCGCCGGTTTCGGCGTTCTTGCATTCATTAAATGACGGTCGCAATGCGCCTCGCGGTTATTAATGGCAACGCGTCAGAATCAATTTTCATTTGTTGAATACTTATGTACGGCGCAATCCAATTTGCACTGTTCCCCGTGAAACCGTCCCGCACCGCGCATTTTACCGTAATTGAAAGCCCTCGAATGCTTCTGACGCTTAAAAAAAAATACATGCGTAAAGAAAAAAGGCCGAAATATATATCGAGCAAGCACGATTTTTGCCAAACGAAATGATCAGTTGTTGAAGATAACTCTGAATAAATGCAATATATGTAGTAATCTCTCGCGCGAAACATTGTTCGTTTGAGAGACAAATTTTTTCCAATCATATATATATATATATACATTTATA
>NW_017305569.1:230920-233803 GCF_001594115.1 Trachymyrmex septentrionalis | reverse complement strand
TATATATATATATAAAGTAAATCTGTGACACAGATTTGATATTTATAACAATTTACAACGGTATGCTGATAAAAAATAATAAGTCGACTTTTACAAGAAAATATTCCGAGGATCAATTACGTCGTCGTCTTTCGACGGAGATGATCAACTCTCAATAGTGTAGTTAGGAAAAGTTTCAAAAGTCGCTTCTTTAGATAAAAACGAGGGCGAATCGCGGGCTCGATATTTCGTTGCCAAAGTTGCACAGTTGACGAAATAAAGCGACGGTGGAGAATAATACTCTTCCTTCGTAACCTCGGCAAGTCAGCGAAGCGGCCGAGGAGATCTCGAAGAAACCTAATTAATTCTGCGCTTTGGAATGAAATTATTTTTGCGCGGTCGCCGTGAAAAAAAGAAAGAAGAAGGATGAGAAGAGAGCGAGAATGAGATGGTAGTAAAGACGACGTCGGCGACGGTGATGGCGACGACGACAGCGACGACGACATCGACGACGATGGGCGAAGAAGGAGAAACCAGGAGTAGGTGGAAGGGCGAATGCGCCTGCTCGAAACTACCAAACTACTTTTCAAGCTGCCCCCGCGGCCCTGGCAAGATTATAATTAAAACGTCGCGCGGTGCTGGATAATAAATTAATGCATAATTAACATAGCTAATTATAATACCGGCTGAAATTTTTCTCGTAACTCGTAACACACTGGTCTCTCTCGCATGCGGAGGCAGTGCAGCCCGGTAATTTATGATCGGACATGAAAAATTACCGTCTCGGGGGGGTTTAATCATCCTCGGACCCCCTCTCCCCTCCCCCTCCCCCTCCCCTTTCCCCTTCGCGTGGTCGTTCTACACGTACTACCACTGGCCTTCCACTAACGAACGCTGCGAACCACTGCGCCTTCACCTTCTCCCGCGCCACCCTCTTATACAGCTGGACTTAATAACTTATTATAATGCAATGCGTCGTGCGTGGAGATCTTGCGAAACGTGGTGGCATGGCGCGGCCGAGGAGGGAAAAACCAGCTCCGTAAGTGAAACATGAGGAACGATGAGGCGCGTAATGGAAGATGAGATTCCGAGGTATTCAAACGTAATGCAAAGATATATTTTAAGGGGGTGTGCGTATGGTCAATATTATAATTAATCTCGAACAGAACTATACATATCCCGTGATTGTATATACTATTCGATAATAATTCGTTGTCACAGTTGATACAATCGGATAATAATAAATTGATGGTAGATTCTAATTAACTTTGGATAGCGATGGTTATATAATGAAGAAACGTGCGTTTGACCACATTGTAATGAGGAATTCGATGGGCATTCGATGGAGGTCGGATGGTAAAACTTTCGTACGGGTGCTTATGCGCGCCACAGCGGTGCAACATGAAGCGTCTGTTAATTGACTTATAAAAAGCTTAAATAATTAAATTAGCATTAAAAGCCGCCACGAGGCGGCCCTCTGGCCGTCGTATAATTCAACATTGTGCTTTTTTCGTACCGCTGGCAGTAACGTGAAAGCTGCCGCTGGTCTTTTTCAAAGCGAATCCACCGCACGTGCGTTAATTCATTAGTCGTTGCTATATATCGTTTCACGAAAACTTCCTGGTTTTTAGATTCCCTCTGTCACAGGGTTTCAAGCGATATAACCATGCCGGCAGTTCCCGTAATAATTTATTACATAAATGAGCCACTTTCCTTCATACCCCTCTATACGTTACGTTGGATATCGTTTATCCTTCACGTTCGTACAAACGATAGGATACACTTTCATTTCATTCACACTTCCGTTGCTCTTCCAC
The DNA here is from genome assembly GCF_001594115.1 of Trachymyrmex septentrionalis. Taxonomy (NCBI): domain Eukaryota; kingdom Metazoa; phylum Arthropoda; class Insecta; order Hymenoptera; family Formicidae; genus Trachymyrmex; species Trachymyrmex septentrionalis. Next base: position 232,007 of record NW_017305569.1, on the reverse strand, counting down.
GCTCATGAGAATTATAAAAATGCTTCTCCTCCGCTATTACGTGTCAGATCTGTCGCGCATCAATTCTTCTTTTCGAATCCGAGTACGCAATCCCCATACAAAAAAGAGAGAGAGAGAGAGAGAGAGAGAGAGAGAGAGAGAGAGAGAGTCGTACATATAAATCTACACATCGTCGATCGAACGATTCCCCCGAGCATCGCTTCTCCCGGAATCTGCAAAATCATCGGCCATTACCCTGACCCGAAATCGCGCGGTACCGAACGATCGCTTATCCTCGACACAGTTCGAATGCAGTAGCGTCGTAGTAATTTGTCCGCGTTATTCGAACCGGTCGTGGGGCGCAACGGCCGCGGCGGTCCAGTCCATCCAGTCCAGTCCACCGTCCTCTGTTCGTCCTGTTCCCTGTCTGCTGGTTCCCCGTCGGGACGCGAACGGTGCCGAAAATGCAGACAAATGAGTTAAAAAACGCAGTTGCAACGCCTCACCACACCGTGGTGAACGTCGGCGAGGGCAGCGTTGCCGACGATTTGACATTGTCGAAAGTTAATCAATGCCCCCGATACATATATACAGGCGCATACACACACACACATACACACGCACACACATATATATATATATATATATATATATATATTATATATATGGCGCTTGCACAATCGTGAGAGAGAAACGGTTGGGCCCCACTCTGGCCCGTAGCTAGAGCGTCGTTTCGTCAATTTTTTAAAATTAAATCACTATCTGTCCTTGTTAAACGTGCTTCCCGGGCACAACCGGTCTCCACCCCCGACTCGCTGTCATGCCCTGCGTTACCTCCCCCGTCTCCCTCTCTCATCCCCTTCGCGGCTTCGCTCGTACGTCGATCCACGTGCTGCGCCTAATGACAGACAGTTGCCGGCCGAAAAAAGTGTGTAAATCCGTGGTGGAACGGCCGCGAGCGAGCATGCGAGTGAGCGAGGGAGCAAGTAAAAAGGGCTTAAAAAAGGGGAGAGAGATAGAGGAAGAAGCGTTGGAAGCGCGGACGAGAGTCGCGTAAGAGCGGCGAGTTGGGAGAGGGTGAATTTCGAGAATGGGAGAGCGAGAGAGG
>NW_017305569.1:221823-230820 GCF_001594115.1 Trachymyrmex septentrionalis | reverse complement strand
AGAGAGAGAGAGAGAGAGAGAGAGAGAGAGAGAGAGAGAGACCATTCCATCGTGCCTGTATATAGATGGCGGTGCATGCGGCTCGGCCGAGCGGCCATTCCGGTAAAACGCACCGGAATAAAAATAATGGCTGGAAATGGACACGGGGTAGGTACCCCGGCACCTCGTCATTTTTTTCTATTAGCCGAAACTTACAAACACCCGGGGCTTCCGGCCATTTCGGCCGACCCCGCAGACCGCCAAACTGCTCCGCTCTGCCGCCCGTATCCGTGCGGCCGTCGAAATTCGAAGCGCCGCGGCCTGTTGTTACCCCCTCGCCCATCCGCCCTCCGTCCTCCGTCCTACCCTCTCTTTCCCCCCTGCTGAAAACGGTGGCCATATTTTTTTTCGAGCAACGAGAAGGAGCCCAGGCACCGCTCGCGCCCGCGATTAAAATGTCATCCGCGTTCTGCAAATGACGCTTTTTTCCGCGGCGCTTTTGGCGTGCCGAGAGCGCGCTACGGAAAGAGAGGGTGAGATGGGGGTAAACACGGAGCAGAGGGATAATTCAACCACTTCGTTCTAGTTATTAATGCCTCCGCTGTGACGGGGAAGTATTTAAACCGCGCGGGTCTTTAAATATTTTAACTCCGGCTATTTTTTTCTGCCGGCGAAAGGATCGCCGCGCGCTAGCGTTCCCGACGATTGCGCGTCATATATTTGCCCGTCCTACTTGTCTTCCGCGTTTGCCCGCCGCTGTTTTTATCGCCCGTAAAATAACAGAGTTTTATTTAAAATAACGTTTACCAAATATAACGCGACGAAGAATATGTTAGAATAAATGGATAATAAAACGAACAAAGAATACAAAAATTGCTATCTACATAACGCAATTTTATTTTTTCTACGACGTACATATGTATCTTAAGTGTATCTTATATCTTAAATGTCAAGAATCACTGAACGGTCTGTCTTAAAGTTGTTAAATCGGTCCGATAAATTTCTTCGCGTCTCATTAAAATCAATTTCGGTGGATAGAAATAGCGTCTAGTGAGAACGGTTTCAACGATAAACGTCAGTGACTCGTCTGGTACGTTCATTCGCATTTGCGTATTTCAAATTGGACCCGAAGATGTATACATAATGTGCGCGTTTCATTAAAATGATCCGGGCGAAGGCCAGGCGGCAAATTATGCACAATTAACGTCAGTCAAGCATACTCCACGCTGTACCTTCGCTCGAGAAAATATTTACGCATAACTTCGATGTATGATAATTTTACATTTACATATAAATTTTTCATAATTATGCACAGTTAGGTTTGTCTTGGTTCATTTCTCACTATTTTAATTTTACGTTTTATTTATAAAAGTCATTAATGGTTACAGGCAAAGAAACAAACTCGATCTCAATCTTAAATTTCTATTACTTTAGAAATCATCGAAGATTGCAATATATAATTTAACGCAATCTATAATTTAAAAAAATTTAATAAGAAAAATACAATTTTTTTCATTACGATAAGATTATGTTAAGATAGCCGATAACTACAATTTAATGTTCTCGCCAATTAATATAAACATTCGAGACGGGAAAGTCATTATATCCCGGAAAGGATTAAACAAGGCGATGCGGTATCGCTGATAGAATTAAGCGTGCCTTTAGAAGATAGCTTTATCGATCTCCCGATCTTTGGACGCCGATCCTCCTGCTCGTAATTCGTACGATACGCGCGATGACTATCTAGCAGCGTCCATCATCGCCGGTAGGCGCTCGCTCAAAGTGACTCATCAGTAGGAAACAGCGCGTCGATGGCCACCCTCTTACGTTCGAATTGACGTTAATATTACCGGGGCTGCGAACGCAATCGGCCGACATAATAACCATTTTAGGCGGCTCTCTGACCCGGCGATTCGCCTGGCTGCTGCGACTCCATCGTTTAAGTGACGTTAACGTTACGAGACCCGTAGCATTAGCTTTGACTCGCTTAATTCAATCAAATGGAGTAGTACCTCGCATTAGTTGTAAGACTAACAATAAGAAATATTTATTTCAATGAGATACGAACGTATTGTTGTTTGAGCACAAATGTTCCTAAAAATTAATCTTTAAGTATTCTCTAAATTCTTTGAAGTGGCAACATTTCAACCTAAGGAATGAAATTTGAGCCAGTCTAGAAAAAGAGTGGCTCAATTTTCAATTTTAAGAATGAGCTTTTACTTTAAAAGTTTTAGAGAGTAGGTAAGTGGTATAAAGATATGCCAATTGATAGATGGGATACTCGGGATACCTAAAAAAAGAACTTTAATTTTACGATTATACTTTTTACTAGTATATTATGTTAGTTATTATCAAATTTATATTAGTTATAAGTTAGAGGAATGTAAAAATAATAATCTACAAAATTCTAGGCACTCTTGGACAATTTCTGTTATCTTTTTTACCAGAATAAAATTTTAAAGAAAAGTATACAAGAAATACTGTAGCCATCTACTTACTTAAAGATCAATTATCAATTAGTATGTCTAATATTTTAATTCGAAATCTTGTAAGAGGTCTATGCAGAGAAATAATTCTCTCACTTATAATTGCGAGCTATTCGTGAAATATATTATATTTAAAAATGCTAATAAAAATACATGTATATACAATAAAATCTTTTTTCTTTCTCTTTTTCTTTTGTTCTCTGCGTGATATTATTACTGTTATTTTCTTATGTACTTTCCTTTTTCTTTTATAATATATACACATATATTTATCATTTGTTTAGCTCATCTTGCTAACCTTGTAACATAATTTTATTATTTAGCAAATCTGCTGTAATTAATACGTAGTATCAAGTTCAGGTTAGGATTCCAAGGCAGCATTAATGCAAGTATTGATTGCTGATACCTTGCCTATTGTTTGTGCAACTTCTAATTTTCTGCATCTTTTGTGTCTTATTCTTTTTGCTGTCGTTATGCACATCAGTAAAGTTATTATTATTATTATTATCATTACTTACTATCAATAAAATTATAAGGACTAATTTTTATTCGAGAAAAATGAAAATTTTTCCACATACTTTATAAGCTCCGAAGGAGTCCTTCGCCGTTGCCGAATTCACGTATCGCAGTCGTCGTCGATGCGGCACAATGAATCTCTGGAAAGGGCGAAGACTCCGGAGTCCCGTCGACTCGGGACGCAAATCTGATTGGCTCATGAATATTAAGTTCGGCCCGCAATTATTATCTGCGTTATAAATCGGGCGACTCGCCTCGCCTGCCTTCTTCCAAGCGAGCCTCGCTGGCCGGGCCGGCCGTTATTATCCGCATGCACACATTCTCACAGCTATCACGGACACGCTCGGCCGCAGGATCGCATATAGATTCGCTACGTCCGCGTTCGTCCGTGCACCTTCACGCAACGCTCGCGATTACCCCCAAGTGTTAATTACTAATCTCGCCTCTGCTAATTATAATTAACGCCTTTCGGCCCGGGCTGCCCGAGCGGTCGTGTCCGATATATATACGTATAGCAAAAGAAAAGGACAGATCGGTGCGGATCGAGTTGTTCGCGAATATCCGCCGTAAAGAAGATCGGCGGCGTAGCTTCGGAGAAAGAGAGAGAGAGGGAGAGAGAGAGAGAGAGAGAGAGAGAGAGAGAGAGAGAGAGAGAGAGAGAGAGCAGGACTCACGAGCATGTGCGCGAACGTTGGGACCGGTTTCGCGCTTCTCACGGATTTCACACGATTTTTCGTTTGAGGAGGTGGAACGGACCGTTGCGAATTTTCGCGTAATAAAAGAAACCACCGTCTCGTCGGATGTAATTTGGACTCAACGCAACATCCGCGGTTACCGCGGGCTTGCACGCGACACGAACGTATCTTCTTTGTTTTGTCGGATTTACATGAGTAGGAAAAATAGAAATGTTGATGTTATTTCTAAGTTAAAGCACACGTAGACGTGCATGTAATAAAAATAAGATTGCATATTCTTATAAAATTATCACTATCGGTTCAGATTTCTCTAAATCCGAATCAGTGGATGATTACTGACATCAGTCCTGAATATACCACTGGTAATCGGTGAATGAAATGTGGAATCCCTAATCTAACAAACTTTACTTTAATGTTTATAAATTCAATGTAAATGATATTTGCGAAGAAGACCTGATAAACTAGCAAATGTTGGTATTTTTATAATGTTTAAACTTTCTTTCTTTTTCAGATGAATTTCACTGATTCAGATTCAGAGAGAAAGAATGAAGCAACTTTATAGATATAGAATAGATAGATAAAGTATTACCTCCTTCTCTTAAGAACATCGGTAGTCTTGTGGCAGTCCCATTCGCTGGTAACAATGAGAAGTTGGCAACGCTCCATCTATTCTATTCTATGTCTATAGGGTAGTTTGAATCATATTGCTCTTCTCTCTCTCTCTCTCTCTCTCTCTCTCTCTCTGTCTGTCTCTCTTTCTCTCTAAAATATCGAGTTGGAGAGAGATGCTGATGTGGTTGATTTTTTTTAACGGAGTACAGATACTAAAATCAAGAAATACGCACTCTACAACTATTATATCTATAATTATTCTATTTGATAAACATAAAAAGAAAGTAACATTTATGACGCGATATTCATAACTACACTGAAAGAAAAGATTGGCTGAATATGGCGTAGCATTTTTAATTGGTTGCAGCAGCCAATTTTTTATTGCGTTAGCCCCGATCGAAATCCTATATTGACATTGCGAATAGGCTAACGCAACCAAAAATTGGCAGCTACAATCAAAAATTAACTGCTACAGCCAATGAAAAATATTATGCCATAAAGTAAATGTACCAGTTAGTGGACATGATCCTATTGTTGGACAAAGTGATAAAAAATGTTAAATATTAAGATTTTAATGATATAAACGGCTCTAAATGAATCCGTTGTTTATAAAAATTTAATAATAAATTTATTTAGAATCGTACATATAAAAACTTAATATTTAAAATTTTCTATCACTTTGTCCAATAAATTGGGTCATGTCCATTCATTAGCTGGTACATTTACCTTATTTTACCATCTAATTTGCTGCAACAGCCAATCTTTTCTTTCAGTGTAGAGAGCTGCTGTCTGGAATCAATTGCGAGAATCAATCGATGTTACATAAAATAGGAAGTCTCTCGAGAAAAAAAGTAAATTCGTTCAAAAATAGGGTCCACGCGGGTATTCGTATATTTCGCCGCGAATCAATTGATATGCGTTCGCGTCGCGTCGCGTTTTCGCCGCAGGAACGCATTAGGCTCGCGCGTCACATTATCATCGGCATTCGGGTCTGACGTTGGCCGATGCGAAACTTACTACCAGGGCTACCTGCTGCCCTGTCGTGGTGCGTCTCTCGGCAGCTCCCGCGGCATTATACGGCACTATACGCCCGGTACCTCATTAAAATATGCAAATACCCAGCTCTCGGGTCGTCCGTCCCGTTTCCTTGGTCGCCCCGTGTCTCTTCACGTGTGTATGCGTCGAAATGTTTACGATCACGGCGAAATTAAAAGTACCGCTAAAATATTGCCCCTAATACGTATGTGGTCGCTGCTGCCGCCGTCGCTGCATCGTCCTCGGCTCTCTTCGCTGGACCCCTCTAAAGCAAGCCCGCTACCGTTCCCGCTCTACGACCGAGCTGTGGCACGCAAGACTAAGACTGACGATACTCGTTGAAAATGAGTGCGGGCGACTCGCACGGCCGGTTGGTGACACTTTGCCACGCCGGTGCGTAATTCAGCCGCCGCGCCTGTATTTTTTCTCTTTTCCCGCGAACGTACACGACGCCGATTGCTTCGATCATTAGTCAAATTAGGCTAACGACTACGATGTGCGTCGCCTTATCTCCACTGAAAAGCGAATAAAATATCCGCAGATAAATCGCGCGCGATAAATCCTACTGGAAAGGAAATTAAACTTCATCGGCGACAAGTTCAATGATTACCGAGATAGTCTTTGGTAAGATACGTTGTCTATCTCTACATGAGATGTTAATTTACACTGCTTCGATTTGCATAATGTCGACGATCGGACTTCCGGATGTTTGTGGAGATTTTTCGCTCCCGTAGAGTCGCTTCCATTGATTCCTCGCCCGCATATTACACCGCGAATAATCCTTATAACAACAAGGACGAGTTCAGGATTTAGGACTTTTTGCCGGGTGACGGACGATCGCGATAAACGAGTTCGTGCGGATTTACGAAAGGGACCACGGGTACGTGTAGCTCGAAGGATCGTTGGAAGACGGCAGTGACGAGCAAAAGGAACATATTTTGGACAGCTCCAGGCTCTGGCGCGCTTTCGGGCCTCTCGAAGCGATTCCGTTGCGTCTCCTTGTAGTCCGATGTCTCGAGGGCCGTCTGTCGGGGTCCGGCAATCTCCGGCTCGCAATCGCGCGATGATTTTTACGATCCCGATTTGCTAACGAGTAGCCCAGCGCCTATTCCATCGGGAATCTTATGCGGCGATAATTCTTCATTATCGTACATTGTTGCACGGCAGCGTCGAGCACGTACTCATGCCTGCGCTCATCTAAGTCGCTGATGCCTCTCCGTTCCGAGCCGCGTGCACAAGGGATATTTTTTTTCTCTTACAAGACTGCATCGTGGAATAATCAGGATGCACTTTTAATTGCCATCGTTTTTGTCAGGCTAAATTTGACGTTTACGAGCGGGCAACGATGCGCGCGCCAGCTGGAAGATCCGCCGGACGAATAATTAGCTACAAAGTAGTTGATACGAATTCAACATTCATTGCAGGCCTGTCTTCCAGTTCTCTTTGCATGTAGCGAACGGAACGAGCTTTGAATGACGTAGCAGCTTTAGTCTTTCTTGTTCGTAGGATTAACGTATGAGAAAACTCTTGTGATATTAAACGGAAATCTCAGAGAGATCCCGCGTCTGCAAGACGGTCCAATTTGCCGCTAACTCTAGAAAGCTACGTAAGTTTAATATGCAAGTGAGCGAGGTCATTGAGCACTAGTCTGTGCCTTTAGTGATTAGTAGTAATAGATAGAAAAAAAAAACCGATTTTGTTAATTCAAAAAGTAACTAAAATTTTAGTCAGACATATAATAATCTGAAAATAATTTTGTTGGGTTATCAAAATAATTATGTAGGACATTTAAACTTACTGGAATGTCAAAACTTTTTGCATCATTGCTCACTATGCTTAAGATTCTTATACAGTTTGATAGTCCAACAAAATTATTTTCGGATCTGTATCTAGCTAAGCTTTTAGATTCAACAAAATAGTTCTTTCGATGTATAACAGAGAACATGATAAGTGATTTTACTTTTTAAGAGCAGTTTTGTGTTATTATACAATATATTTATTATTATTATCTTTGTAATTTTAACGTTGCTTAAATCTAATTTGTATCAATAAAGTTATTGTTATTATTATTATATTTTATTGATAAATACATGTCAAATTTATATACAAACACTAATTGTAAAAAAAATATTTGTTTGAAAATGGACAAATTGAAAGATTCTGAATTCTGCTTATCTCAACTAGAATTTTAGTAAAATTAACTAAAAAATTGTTTGGTTAAATTTGCTAAAAGTCTAATTATTTGAGATAACCGGATTCCTAATTGAAATAATCAGAATCTTCCATTTGTCCATTTTTAACCAAACATTTATCACAGTGTATCTACTATTGATAGCCAATTTCGTTTTTTTATTCTTTAATATTTAATTCTTTTATTGTAGGCCTCACATAACAATGACTAAAATATTTTACAACTGTATAGGATCTAATGAAATAAATAAAAAATAAGATAAAAAAGCCGTTAAGAGCCGACGCAAGATATTGATATGATATCTAAAATTTATTGAATATTACAATTATATTAAAACAAAATATTATTTCTAGATTGAATAATTTGATAATGCTTATATTCTTTCCTTCATTTTAAGTTTTTTTTAAGTTAATACTTAGATTATTTGTGTTTATAAAGATCTAAATTATAAATATTTTGTTATAAATATTAAAAGTGTGAAATGTATAAACATCTTATGTTACATTAATTAAAAGCCTATTTCCTCGGACGTAAAATTTACGTATCAATAGCAATATTGTATTATCCAATATCGATAGCGTTCTAGGGTTAAAATTTTAAACATCCAATAACGAAATGGAGCAGAGTTAAAGTATCATACACTCTGACACATAAACGCATTAATAATTGGAAAAATTTATTAATGTCAGAGAAATAAATGCTACACATCGAAACGTGTACATACAGCGGTAACATTCAAAAACAAGCGCACAGCAACATCGATAATATACATAATTTTGCCGCTTCGGATGAAGGCTCATTCCAGGTGTCGTCGAGGCGACGTTTTCGACGATTAATAATCAGAGCATTAATCTGCTCTCGTCGGCTATATATTTGTTAATGAGTGCGAAACGAGTTCCTCAAGGAATACTCCTTGGACGCGATCACAGGACAGCTGACTGTAGTTTTCGTATTACGATTAAACATGATTTATCGCCCGGACTGCGCCTTCCGTGCTAGTAATTCCATCGGCACGTAATGATATCCCTCGAAAGAGGAAAGGGGAGAGAGAGAGAGGGAGAGAGAGAGGGAGAAAGAGGGAGAGAGAGAGAGAGAGAGAGAGAGAATTTTGCAGACGCAGAAGCGCATCGCTGGTGCACAGACAAAGAACCGCGGTCCTCCAACGTGCTAATTATGCGGAGCAAGTGCGACCTTCTTCGTATAACATTGGAACGCCTGACTTGGACGAGTTCCCAATTGCTCACCACGATATTAAATGCTGTGACATTAGCAATAAGTCGCAGTGAAGGAACTACGGTCTCTCATTCGTCACATTAATGCACGATTTTATTACGCGACCATTTTTAATTGTAGCTTTAATGACGTGCCCAATCTTTGCTGGAGCATTGCGCGCTCGTTATTCCCCGAGTCTGTTTTTCTTTATTATTATTGAGCGATCGGGCAACCCTTGATTTTCGAATAATTTTACCTTGACATTTGCGTG
>NW_017305569.1:217752-221723 GCF_001594115.1 Trachymyrmex septentrionalis | reverse complement strand
TTAATGACGTGCCCAATCTTTGCTGGAGCATTGCGCGCTCGTTATTCCTCGAGTCTGTTTTTCTTTATTATTATTGAGCGATCGGGCAATCCTTGATTTTCGAATAATTTTACCTTGACATTTGCGTAGCAAATTCACGTTTCGGTAAATATCTGTATAATTTATTCATTGATTCGCGTTCGCGCGGGCGATTAACCTTAGTTTCAATGAGTCTCATCTTCGTGGTTACCGCGTGAGATGCAGATACGTCCCTTTTCGCAAATCATTGGCTCCCGCGGCACCGTTTCCACGGAAGCGACATAAATCTTTGTCGTCGCTGCCGCCGCGAGGAGTCTCGTACAGCCTCGAAAGCACTTAATCACAGTTACCCTTATTGAGCTTACAGATTTATCCACGCCCAGTAGCCTCGGTCCTATCATGCCGGGCGGATGATTACCCAGCTGCGTACCAAATGATGCGCGAGACCAGACAGGAAGGGTACAATAAAATGCCAGGAGGCACTTCATTATGCGCGCTCGTAACGCATTCAAATAACGCGTAATAGCGCCGCGGCGTCTCTCTTCCCGCTATATTCGCGCGGGCGCTTTCGTTAATGCGAAGTTATACCGGCGCTGCCGTGTGACGGCACGAGACACATCGAATCCCACATCGGGTGCAAGTACGATGCGAACAGAAGCGCGCGTACTAAGTTTCATAATTATATAGCGCTGTAAAGACCGCGCGCGCGCGCTTCTCTCTCGGTCGGAAACCTTAAATCTGGAACCGCGAGTGGAACGGGTTACGGTTGCGGAATAGCGTTAATAAGTCTGCGGCTCGAAAATCGGAATTAATATCGCGTCACCATTCATCTTACCGGCGGTAATTTATCCCGTTGCGTTTGCCTCCCCTCCCTCGACCATCCCATCCACGTTGCGCGAACTCCCCGGCATCGTCCTCCTCGGGGTATACAGCAGTGATTTTTGTTAATGCGTAATTGAATTTACGGAGCGTGTCTACTAGATTGTATCTGGGCTATAGATTTCAGTCGGGCGATAACCTTGGGAAGGCGTGGACTGTGGTTCGATTCAATTCCCATTTATAACACCGTCACATCGAAAGTGGCGCCGTAAGTATCTGCAGCCGATTGTAAATACACACGTGTCCCGCGGATCGCGGCGCACACACGCGGGGACGTGTGTACACGTAGGGGTGAACACAGACCCGTGGTAAAATTCAATCAACTTCTTGCTTTTTTTTCTCTCTTACTCCTGTGTTCACCCCTCTCCCTCTCTCTCTCTCTCTCTCTCTCTCTCTCTCTCTCTCTCTCTCGCCTCTCGTCTCTCGTCTCTCCTCCAGCTCCGGCCGGCCCGACACTCCAGATCCCTCGTCAAATACTCGCGAATACGCGGCCTCGTTCCCTTCTTCGTCATATGCCGCAGTAGCGAGTTACGCGCGCGCGGCGATCCTTGAGAATTCATTAATATTCGTCCTATAATTGATACGTACTGATACCGATCGCGGGAGCGGGAGAAGGTACGACCTCGCAAACCGAACAAAAGTTAATAACTCTCGTTAATTCGCCGGACTTACTCTTTGGTAATGAGTGAGCTGAACGCGTATAATAACTCGTGATCTTTGCTTCGATTAAGAAAAAGAGAAACCGTTTTACGCGGATTATTCGATGGTCAATGGGCACGTTGAATTTGCTGAGACCGAGCCCGCCGTCTTGAGTTATCAAAGGGAAGTGCCGACATTGAGATTTGCATTTTTAAATGTGCGTTATCAACAATGTATTATTTAAAAATTAAACAACGTTTTTATGAAAAATTACAAATTTCTCTCCTCGGTTTGTATTTTCATGAGAGAGTCTAGGAAGTAGAAGAGAGCGTAAAACATAGATGCAACGCTATTTCAAGCCGACGCCTGCGATTGTCACTTAACGAGGTAACAGTCCTCGGGCAAATAGTTAGAGACGATTAGAACCAGACGTTTAGTTTCGCCTTCGTAACACGATAGTGCGTAGGTAGGCGCTGTACGAATGTTAATTGTTTACCGATCATACTTTATGAAGGCCATCATTCAGACGCCTTCTTCGTAAGGCATACTTCGTACGCCTCTGTACGTCGATTCGACATTTTCTAACGAGTACCCATCGAGCGAGATATCAGAGACGCGATCGACAGAGCCCGAGGCGGATATTGCCTCGAAATATTCTACGGTGATTGTGACTCGAGTCCGCGAGATAGGGCAGGTTAATTTCGCTACGAAACGTTCCTTCCGTTTCACGCGGCATAAAAGTTCCATTTAATTAATTCTCTGATAAATGCGAACTAAATCGTAAATAAATTGGATAAGATAAAAGAGGAATGCCGCCGAAGTAAATGTCGTGTGTAAAGTCGACGTACGTGGAACAGGTAGAAAGAAAACGTGCAAGAACGTTTCGAATGGAGAAGCGAACTCTTACGTCAGCGAACTTTGTTGCATTCATTAAGAAGTCAGAATTAATCGCGAATAATTCTTGCGCGAGGAAGATGATATTCCGATGGGTAGCTCGGGGATACGAATGAAAAGATCGGACATCGTGATGTCGGGAGATTAGATGCAAAGCTACTACTGAAATTCCGATACGATCCTGAGTAAAATGTATTGGCCAAACTAGGACGAGTCCCAGGATGTATCCACGAGGAAGAAATTCGTTCCATCGTGCCGGCCAATTTACCGGCAGTATCACCAAGACATATCGAAGTTCTAAATTCGCGATTTGCACCAAAGTTCGACACTGTTTGCGCAGCATACGCCACGGTTAGTTTGTCGGTGGTCACGTGAGACCAGGTCTCACGTCTTGTACTGGTACTATAGCTCACATTCTGTTGGCCGGACACTTGGCGACGACCCATCCCTCATCCCTGTCGTAGCTGTCCGAGCTTCCAGGTACTGTCCAGTCACTGAACTCTCGAGCAACTTCTGTTATTATAAGTTAACCCCAGACCCCACGCCTCCAACCCCACCAGCCTGCTCAGATTATGGCCATCAGCCAGCGACCCGAGATCTGGGTAACGCCGCGCCCAACTTCGCTTCGTTTGTATAAGGAAGCGTCTCAGGCCATCCGAAGAATAACACGTTCGACCACTTGCCCCTTCTTCAGCAAGATTGGCGAAAGTACTTCGATTCCAATAGCTTCGAATTTCGTTTCTATCTACATCTAATAACTTCCGTCTAATAATAAACATACATCAAGTCGAGATTCAATAGAGATAATAATGCCATTAGCGAGAAAATATACATAATTGATATCTTTATACATATTGATGTAACTCTAGAATTAAATACGTGCTAAAGCTTTTAATTTTAGCGTAATTAACTTATAAATCATAGCGAATGTACATAAAAGATTGCTCATTAATTTTAATAATACAAAAATGCTTTAGAAGCTTTTTAATTTATTTTATGGTCAATCATTATATAAAATTTTCACCATAACACACAAAATGCTCGACTCAAGTGAGATTTGAGTAATCTGCGAGGCTAAAAATCGCGTACGTATTCGACTTAAATGGATGATACACTTTTGGAGGTAGTAAATGCAAAGAGAAGACAGCGAAGAGCAGTCTTCTTTACGAGAGCGGAAAGTTGCACTGGAGATATAAAGCAAGCACGTCGCATATAACTTACAATCAGCCAGGCTGGCTCGCCTTCCTCTCCGCTTCACTTTAGACACGTTTCTCCAGAAGCTACCGCACGGGGTTTACCTTGAACTCTCTCTCGGCATCAAAGTTCGACTTGGCAGAATTTATGACAACGGTGACGCTAAAACGTGCTAACTTCCAAGTTCTACACGATTCGAGAAAATTCTTGCTGGCTGCCTGCCGAGCAAATATCGCGCGTCTGAAATATTCAAGAGACGAGCGCTAGGAACAATAAAATTTAATAAAACATACGTACCGTTTGTGCTACCAGCGTCGCGCTAAAATTTTAAGTGGACCTGTTTAAAA
>NW_017305569.1:207713-217652 GCF_001594115.1 Trachymyrmex septentrionalis | reverse complement strand
GAGACTTTTTGATGTATATATATATATATATATATATATATTTAGTCGAAACGGTTAATTTCTTCAACAAATTCATACCTTTCCTTACAATCGGAGTGCAAAAATATCTTGCCATGTTATTCACTAACAAGTAGCACATAGATAATTATTCAAATTGACTACCGTATGCTATTGTATTTGCATGCATTACCATATGCATTATTGTACAATTTTTGATAAGAGAGAGAGAGAGAGAGAGAGAGAAAGAGAGAGAGAAACGTAGTTTATTTATAGTGCATTTATGCATGAAGTCGATATGTATCACGTCGACTTCGTGTTTGCATTGGTTTCTTTGACGATTGCAAACAACAGAGCTGTCCCAGTCGAACGTGACGAGTCGTATAAATGCTTACTTATACGCAGCAAGAAAGAAATCGTACTTTATGAAAGACAATGCTGAAAATAAATCGATAACTCAATTAAAACCACTGGCCTGTTGAGAATCGGTTAATCAATTCACACTGTACCCTGTATTACACGAATACGCATAACAATCACACTCATAAACCAGGCACGATTTCATTAACTTATCTCTTTCACCAGTATGCATGCGTGACTTGAAGAAGTAAAATCAGCCAATTATATTGCCCGCGAAAGCGACCGAATGTACCTCGTACATTTTTACCTTTAAGAGCTCGCCATTTCGCTCAAGGGCGTCATTATTATTCGTACGACACTTTATACAGTTCTTAGGATAGTTACGACAAGCGTATATTCTCTTTGCAACAATTTACCCAATTAAGATAGCATCTTCCAAGAGGATTATACGATTTTCATAGTCGCGGTGAAGTATTTTCTCCTTCGACAACTATTGATACAGAAACAGTTGGTTTTATTTCAATTGATTATACCATAGGTATCGATTAATCTCGACTAATAGCTCTTAATCAATTTAAATCTTTCCGATTGATGCTATGGTTAATCATCCAAGTGGTTTAAATGATACAGACGACACTAGCAATTATCACGTTTTTGAGCTGGAGCAACCACTGGCGTTTAACTCGTTCGATTTCACTCGATCGATGATCCGGATCGCGCTTGATCGTTAAGCCTTCTTTGAAAACGCATATACTCGGAACGCATCACGCGATGCCAGAGAACCCTTGGATGCAGGCAACGAAGTTACTCGCGGAGCTAGACAGAAGTGTATCTGGATAGCTGTTGGAAGGGCGCGACAATAGATATGCGGTGGACAGCACAATGGTCATTGTAAATCAGGGCATTTTAAAAATCTGACAGGATATATGTTGACTTGGCCTCGTATATCGTGTCACACACGGCTTGCAGTGCCGCCCATTAAATACAGCATTATGCTATCCAACAACCGGACCGACCTTAGGTACGTAATGGTAATTGCTGGGATATCGTTCCAACTCGCCATTTTCGGCGAGTTGCCATTCCGAGGATATCTTTCATGGACATCCTCTTTCTTATGGCGTTTCACGCTCTTAAATTATTATCATTTGAGTCTGTTATTTATATTAAAATTATTTGTATTTGTGTATATTTTAAAAATTAACAGAAAAAATTGTTGTCACTTGTCAATCACTACACCGTTGTGTTCCAAGACTTTTTCATAGACTCGTTACGAAAGTTTTGAGAAGTGAAACGTTTTTTTCCGAACAAAGGAAAAAAGCCGGAACAGAACGAAGTTAAACACGAAGAAAGAGATGGGAAGAAAGACTAGAGCGGGTTAGGTCAAGCTGATCTAACTGCGAGTAGACACGCGAGACAGACTCTTCGTAATTTCTTACAAATATGAAGCGAGGCTTGTGCAATGGGAGATCGCGAAGGGCCGGCTTTCAGCACCTCCTCCTCTCTATCTTTTTCGTACCGCGTTTTACGCGTTTTCTTCACTCCTCTCACCTTTTGTCTTTAATCAGCGGGACTTTGATTTACGGGGAATTAAAGCGGCTCTCAATCACCGTGACAGTACTACCATCTTACCACTTCATGAAGATCGATAGATAACATTACTTCGCGACGCGAACTAAGTAGCATTATCGCCGCGAACAATTAAAAAAAAAGACGAGGCTGCGAAGGGAGAAAGTCCGACGAGCATAAGTAAACCGCTCTCGATGTAATCAATCGCGGCGTACCCTAATAATCAAGCGCATTGATGCTCGATTTTTTCACGTCGAACTAACGATGCCGCAAGCTGCGGACATTATTATCGGGCGAGCGTGTAATTAGCATTAATCTAGAAATTATTATTAATTGTTTGGTGCTTACGGGCTAACAGTCGAGTGCAACGGCAGTCTTTCCTAGCGCGCGCGCGCGCATACACAAGAATAAAGCCTTTCTCCTTTCGTGCAAACCAGTTATCAGCGAGCAGGTGACCCGAAAAGGATACGCTCACGCTGATTTCTAACATAGGTGAGCTCGTAAATCTATTCGCCGACAGGGTAGCCGATCTATATCGCGCGATCACAAGGACGTTAATTAACGGACGACTAATATATCGATTACTTACCCCGGATTGCGATTACCGCTTAATGCGAAATTATGGCTTCCCGGCTCTATAGGGTTTCGCGTACCGCGCGCGTTTTGCAATCTACCAAGGCAAGTTTCTCGAGTAGTGAGGTAATCATAAGCAGGTATACTCAGATGGGTTGTATGAAAATAATTTAGATTTAATAATATACTCTTTAATTACATCGCTTTGATTCTCGCAGATCTAAGTGTAATATTATTTCCTGCCTTATTCTCTTTATTATTTATTGTATCCTTAAGATTTACGTAACTCTTTCGATATCTAGTTTTGTATAAATTGTTAGATTCTTCTTCGAAAAATGTTTCTTTTACACTTTTTACAACATATTATTTATTCTCGTGCAGTAAATTATTTTCGTCCACTTTGTGAAAAACTTTAGCACTCCATAATGTTAGTAATAATAATTATATCTCGATAGAATCGTATTTTTTACATATAATCGCAAAATACGAGTCATGCAGATTATCTACGGAAAGCCCTTCGCGCGTTAAAATCGCCAGGTTGAGAACCAGCGAAGTAACCTGTAAGTTAGAAATCCAAACGGTAACAAGAGGTTACGTTTAGGGGCAGTAAGCAGTAATGTATTCCGTCGGAGAAGTGAAGCATGCATATTCTAGATATATTATAAATAATTACTCAATTATATCTTTGGAAAGGCAATGAATAAAGATGTCTGTTGCCGAGCTGTAGGCAAGGAGAGGGCCGGCAAGCTAATAAAAAAAACTTGCGTTGAATATTCAAACCCAACAAACTAGGTACACGGGGGTGCTAGGAGGCGGACGGGAGGGGGAGGGGGGAGGCTTATTTCAAATGGAGATCCATATTATACCCTCTTCTTACCAGAACGTACTTTTGTTTCCAGATTTCGCGATTTTCGCTGTGCTCGAGTGCGCTGAATGGTGGAAAGGGGAACGTACTTGAATTTCTAAACGGCACTTGGGTCGCCTTATAGACCTCGATAAATAAACCCGCAATAAACACGATCGTTTTATCGATGACTAATTATTGTATTAATCGATGCTCGCCTATCGAATGTGTATATACCGTGGGGACCGTCTCTATTTTAGTCTCCGATCGAGGATGTAAAGATGAGATACGTATCGAAGCTCTCAAGAAGCTACAGTTTCAAGCAATCAAGCATGTGATCAATTCGCGAGCGTTATAATTTCTTGATTCTGGTAACGGATTGGATATCGGTGACATGAAAATTTATACGATCAAATGGATTTATGTAGGCGGGGTAGTGACAAAGTGCAAGTACGTGACACAATTTCAAATTAAAGTTGACAAAATCAGATGCGTCTTCGATACGACGATGAGATGTATTACGAATACAAACACATTGCATTTTTTAAGTGTATATTTCATAATATCTAATCTTATATCTATACCTGTATGAAGAATAGTAGAATGTATTTCTATATATTATCTATACATGTACGTGCGTGATGTGCTATGTGTATTATATAAATATACAATAGAAATTTCTATTTTCACTATTCATAGATCGACTTCAAATTTGTCGAAACGATGGGAGAAATTGGTATCCGGAAAATGATTTGATAGATTACGATACCCTGAATAAATATTCGGAATATATCCGAGCAATCTATTCGAGGATGGTGTACAAAGCTAACTAAAAGTTCTATTTCAGTTTACCTGATATGTCCAATACGTCACTTAAAGATCGAGGAAACGTGTTTGAAGCGGTGTGCCTGTCCTGTGTCCCGAAGTTTCTGAAACAACTTGCGCGAATCGTTAACGTAATTCGCGCGAACCATTTATCTGTTAGCTGGCTGGCTGGCTGTTCTTCCCGCATTCACGCTGTTGCCATACGAAAAGGTCGAAAAACTTTATTGGGGCATAAATTTGCCCGGGCGGACACGATAACTTTAAAATATTACGGAAATGAAAAGCTTTCGCCGACGCGTGCAATGTTTGCCTCCTTTTCCGCGAAAGATAATGCAACTACGGGCCGGATTTACGGGACGTTGTTTTGTAAGTGGACCTTTCTCGTCGGCGAAAGATACCGTGAATTTAAAGCCGGCTAAGCTACTTTTTCTCACTTGTTCGCGGTGAAACGTACCCGACGAATTTTCTCACGAATACATCAGGATACTTCAATGCACTGAGGGTAACTTTGACTCGGTTTGGATTGGTTTAAAGATTAAACTCACTAGTCTCTAAATTCTTTGAAGTGGAATCTCACTCTAAAGAGTGAAAATTGAGCCAGAAGAACTCTTTTTCAAAAAGAGTTTTTTTTTAAATCAATTTTTAAGAATAAGATTTCATTTTTCAGAGTGACATCTTATTCTTAAAGATTAAAAAAAAAACTCTAAAAGTTTAGAAAGCGCGTAAAATGTAATACATAAGTGCCACAGTCATCGATGACGTAACAATAATAATTAACACGTTAAATATCCGGCAGATGTATATCGTTAAGAATGCGATATTTAACATATCTCAAATCGTGCTATTTCGCTGTTAAACGGAGAGAGATCCAACGATACTAACATTACTCGTATTTTATTACAATAAGTCGTATGTATGTATTAATCTTTGCTCTTCCTGAATAATATTGTCTTCGGTCTAAATTGGACTGTAAACTTTCGAGAAACGTCGAAGAGGAGAGCACTCAGGTCTCCACGAGTTCTGCGCACTCGAAGTCAAAGAAACCCGTCGTCTCGAGATTTTCGCGCATGAATGAAACAATATTTTCATAAGACGCCGGGCTTAGGAATCGGCATTTCCGCCTCGACGATTTTCCGCATGCACAGATAAGGCGACCCTCTGCCGGACGTGATTGGCTTCTGATAGAATTACGAAGGGTGGACACACGGAACTGCTACCCCAATCCTGTATACGTGTGTGTGTATACATATGTGTGCGTGTGTGTGTGTGTGTGCGCGCGCGCGCGCGTGCATGGTACCGTTCAGGACACACACTGAGAGAACCACAAACGACCCTCGCTTAAAACAAAGGACAGAGGATGCTGCGTCGCTCCGGCGCATCTTCATATAGTCGGGATCATATTAAGTTTATTTTTTGTCCCTTCGCATGGAAACGGGAAATTGATGAGGTCCTTTCTATGGTGTATAGCGATGGAGAGCGCGGCCGTTGTATGTGCTCTCTCGTGTTCGGCGGCCGTAAGAAGCAGCGACGTCGATCGTTTCATTACGGTGAATAGAAATTGCGCGCGATATATGTATATGCATGACGTTTAATTTGGGTCAATTTTACTGGAAATTTGGTTCTAATATTAGATTCATGTTATTTATGAATTATATCTGAACGGAATTATACTGGGACTACACGTATACGTGCACACGTACACACGCACGCACACACATACGCGCTACTACAATGACGAGGCGAGTTTAATTCAAGCGATATAGGAATATTCGAATGCTTTCTAATAAGTCGAATATTATTAGTTATTATTAGAATAAAATTATACTTGCACAGATAATTTAAATAATTTATAATAATCATAAATGTTACTTATACTTAATCCACCCTAGATAAATTCAACGGATATAGATGGAAGACGATGTCGATTTCTAATATATTGAACGTGGTAAGGCAGGGCTGCGAATGGGGTCCCGAAATTGAAAGATTCGTACGGCATTCATGCCAATTTCCTTTCGATGCGATTTCATAATTTTATTGGCAATTTACCATCCATTTACCGCTTGCGTACGAATCGCGCAGTCGCTGCTGGCCGCTTTCTCGATCGCGTTCCGTCACGACTTGCCACTTACTCACTTGCGTCACCCATATTTGAGGGTCAGGATATTTTAGGGTTACTCTCCGAAACGGAATCTTCGTCCGAACGAATTTACGAGTGACGGCGCGCTGATTCGATGTACGACTCGATCTATGAAGGGTCTTCTCAGGGGGGAGTGTTCGCGTAATTACGCAGTCCTAAAGCGAGCGAATATTATCGAAGCCTCGCAGCAAATGTAATTTGAAAATCCTTTCGGGGTTTCCGTCGGATGGAAGGTGAAAATATTATTTTTTTCCTACGATATCGTCCCGGTAGTAACGCCAATGAATTTTGAATACCGCGAATGGAATATTATCGGCTCGTGTTCCGGAGTTTATAATGCACTTTATCATCAATGAATTTCATCCAGCCAGTTGCTACCTTTCTGCGAATTATTATTTGATGATTTTGTTCTCTTGACGACTTTGTTGCAGAAGCGCAATTCTTTACCGTCTTTGATTTTATCTTAGTAACAGTACAATACAATTTTTTAATAATTTTATCTAACTTATGAATTACAATACAACTCGATTATTGATAACAATGTAAATCATTAAAATTTTTTTAATAGATACAGATACATACATTCATCACTTTATTATTACTATTTTTTAACAGTTTTTATATTTATTAGATATTATGCATATCTCTCTCTCTCTCTCTCTCTCTCTCTCTCTCTCTCTCTCTGTGTGTCTTTGTCTATCTCAAAATTACATTTATCTTTTCGAAGTAAAAATGTTACATATTCAACACTATAATGTTTTCTTATCTCATAATTTTCATTAATGTCATTATTTAAAAAAAATGCTAAAAAACCGTATGTTGTAAAAAATGTATTTTGTGAAGTAAATCTTTTTAAAACTTCACCCCAGTTTTTAAAATCTAAGAATTTTTTCTGATCCAAAAATCTTAGTTATTTTCTGTTGCTTCAAATCAGAGACATATTATTTGAAGGAGTTATGAAAATGTGTTGATTGTACGACACTTACCCTCTTAAAAGCGCTTTCGAATCCCCGAAGAGGCAAGAGCCGTACGTTTGGTTAAACCATCTATTTTCGCGGCGGACTGTACCCGCATGCCAACAGCGTCGGTCGCCTGAAAGTCGAGCACATCATTTTATCTCCATGATAAATACGCTACATTTTATGCGCATTATTTTGCGCCCCCTCCATCCGCACGTGAGAGCTGCCCAAACCTCCGATCCATCCCCGTGCTTCCCCACGCCACCCCGCTCGCCTCCTCGTAGCGTTTCTCACCCCCTCGAGCGACACATACGTGCAACGTGGTTGTATCTCTCCATGCTCGTCGTTCGCAACCCGACGACCCGCTGCCCCGCCGCCCTCCGGCCTCCGGCCTCTCTCAGCACCGCCGCCTCCTCCGCCACGTCCTCCAACCCCTTCCTGTCCTGCTCTCTCGCGCGTCCGTCCGTCCGTCCGTCCGTCCAGCCACCGCCACCCCGTACACAGCCCATCTTTTTTAATGTTAGGCAGTTATAGCCGCTGCGCGCAGCGCGAACTGTCCCTCTCCCTTTCTCTTTTTCTCTTCACCGCTCTCTTCGTTCTGTCTATTGCACTCTGCATTTCTCGCTCTTTCTCACCGTCACTGTCTCCCTCTCCCTCGCTCGCGCGCTCTTTCGAAAAAAAAAAGAAGAGGACTTAGGTCAATTTTTATCACACAAACCGGCCGACCGAGCGGCGCCCATAAAAAATGCCTCTTTACGTATGGCGATTGGTCCGCAACGGGCTTCGGGGGTAATGCCGAACCGCTCTCTCTTTTCCTCCTCCCCTCGCGGCCTGCCGCCCGCCGTTGGCTTCTCTTTTCGACGCGCGTTCTCCGGTTCTCTTCCCGTCCTCTTCGTGCGCTCTCTTGCGCTTCTCTATCTCTTTCGCCCTTTCCTCCTTTTTTTTCGACGCGGGGAAAAAATGCGCGCCGCCCGTCGATTGGTCGAGGGGACAGATGACGTAGTGAGCGACGTGCCACCCCCCGGCTTTGGGGGTGGGGATGCACGCGAGACGGTGGTGAGAGGGCGCGCGGTTGAGTGCGAGCGCCGGCACCGCCGGGTGCATATATCGAGGGGGTGTTGCATGCCACGGTGCGGAGGGAGAGGGTGACAGGGAGAACCTCAGATCGAATTGGAAATATTATTATACGAAAAGGACCCTCGGAATCTTTCTCTCTCTCTCTCTCTCTCTCTCTCTCTCTCTCTCTCTCTCTCTCTCTCTCTCTTCCTCCCTCTCTCTTTATCTCTGTATGCGTGAAAGAAAGAGGGTTAGCTGTTGTTGACTAACACATCGTATCTGGACGTAATTTGAGATCCAGATCGATACATATGTATATATATATATATCTTTAATTGGTATTAATAATTTTCTTAATAATTTTTTATACACACTTATGTGTGTCCAACACATTTAAAAAACTAAGGTAAAATTTATATACATTTACAAAGTAATTTTAATTAGATGCAATAAATATAACACGTAATGTGGATCTTGATATTATAAAATCTCATCTCAAGTTGTTCTCAAATTCGACAACATCTTACGAGAAATTAAATATAATATTAAAAAAAAAATACGCATATTATTGATAAAGAGGAAAATCAGGACATTTGCAGGGCATTCCGATGTCCAGATTGGTCAGTCAACTTGTTGAATTTCTCGCGACAAACCGCGTCCATCTCCGGCGGCTTAAAACAGCCCTAAAACATCGCGACGGAACGCATCTCGCGAAAAGGGACGGGCGATTGGTATATACGATGCGATGCATAAAGCTTTTGGAAGGTACGAGCTGTCGGCGCGATCGCAGGAGAATCGAACAGCGGCGGCTACGACACAGTCGTACATTTTCGTCCGCGCGGGCAGGTATTTGTTTAGCCAGCACCTCGATATGACATGATCAGCGCATTAACCCCGCTCGCATTTTTCCATCCGCGCGGTCCTCTTCTGGCTGGCGCCTGCCTGGGATGCGTTTTTATCGATTCGTAGACCCCTGCCCCTCGCGACGGCGCCCGTGTATCTGTATGTCCACCTCCACACTGCCGGCGTACAAAGCATCGATAGAGAAGCATACAGATTGGACTGGGCGTCCCTCTTTTTCGAACGCAACCCTCCCGCGCCCGGGGACACCCGCGGAACTTCCGAGAGCCCCGGAATAATAAGGCCTCGTGTACCCACGCGTGTTCCCCTTATGCTCTTTTGCACTGTTTACGTAAATATATCCCGCGGCTGTCTCGGAAATATATCGCATTTGTTTCTTACTCGAGACTTATTTTTCGCATTTAACGCCAAATTTTTATATCTTCCACTTACGTTAAGTTACGAGTGGATTACTTCCAATAGAATAAAGATAGCGATATTTTGAGCGAACTTGTATATAGTTTGATATTACGAAAAATAATAAGCTTTTATTACGAACAATAATACAGTTTTATTTATTGATAAAGAAGAAATAATTCTTTAATAAATAATCGATGTGTTAATGCTAATAAAACGAAATAAAAAGAAATACTGCAAATGTTTAGAATATTAGAGAATTACAGGATCGATGAAACAAATATTTTTATCCTAGACAAACACGGGAGTCGATCTTCGTCATGAAAATCGTCTTGCTTGAATTTTGAAGCGGACGTAAATTTCAC
>NW_017305569.1:206478-207613 GCF_001594115.1 Trachymyrmex septentrionalis | reverse complement strand
AGTCGATCTTCGTCATGAAAATCGTCTTGCTTGAATTTTGAAGCGGACGTAAATTTTACAAAAAAAAAAAAAAGAGAGATCCCTTTTGCGATCGCTCAGGCCATTCGCCGTCGAATTTTTTAAAACCACTTTAAATTTACCACCGGGCTGTAAAAGGTGGATAATAAGTTTTATGGGCCGTGCCCATCGACCATCTGCGATCCGTCATAGGCCGGCATCCGCGTTACGTCCGATTCGCTGCCGATACATCGTCATGGATGTAACGTGCAGGGACGGTGTAACATTACATCCGGTCATGTCCGGCGAGTTTCCGGTATTTGCGGATATGTCGAAACACACAGGATTGTCTGCTACTCCCGATCGTCTCCAATCGATACAATGCGATAAAGAGAGCGCTTCCAGTGGCGAGATGTCGACTGGGTAGAGCAAAAAGATCGACCGGAGAAAAAAGCAGGAAGTCGGGCGCCGCGGTCGGAGCTTTTATCGCTTACGGAAGTGCCAAACACCTGTGGAATAACGGCGCGGCCAAGTACATCGTTGGCGAAGAAAAACGAAAGTATTTAGCACGCGAGAGAACCCGCAAGATAGGGTTTTATTGCTCGCTGCCGGCGTGCCGGTCGGTTCATATGCCCGTGCGGTACACATATACGTTGAAACGTAAGATCGATACGTTCTCCGTTTCGATCCGGGCGCTAGTAATTGTCACGAAGCCTGCGGAGACTGAGAGGAAAAAAGTGCGCCTCGTTCCTCCGTAATTCGTGCTTTCAGATCTCAATAGATTCTTCGAACGCTATCACCGCATTAATACTGATAAATCAAAAATACCGAGCAATTATTATTGACTGTTTTTATTTTTAGATCAATATTATATTCCTTGCGTGAAAGTTAAGATTTTGAAATTTTTTGATTTTTTTTAATAACTCTACTGATGACAAATTTTTATATATTTTAATAATCATAAACAATAAGAATCTCATTAGACCGTATAGGTGAGAACACAGCTAATAAGAAATAGGAATTAAAGGCCTATAATCGTCGAAGCTGGATCTTTGATGCTTAAATAATTTAATGTGAATTTTATATATATACGGGTATAGGTACTATACACACACACACACACACACACACACACACA
>NW_017305569.1:204934-206378 GCF_001594115.1 Trachymyrmex septentrionalis | reverse complement strand
ACACACACACACACACACACACACACACACATACATATATACTATATTTATAGTTATTTTGAATATATTATATATGTATAGTACATATATGGTTTATATATAATTTATATTATCTTGCTATTTCTCATTTAATAATTATACTCTTTATATCTTGACGTATTTAGTTTTTCATTATTTTCTTTATTTTACTGATTTAGTTGACCCTTTTAATGAGTCATTTTTACATCGAGGTCAATCAATTGCTCTAGGATTAGAGGACAGTCGTGATAAAAATTCAAAGTTTCGACAGTGTAACTTTTAAGTACAAAAAGATCTCGAACGAGAAAGCTAAAGTCCAGGTCAAATGGTAGCTTGATCGGATTACAGTGCAACACATTTCGCGGACTGGTAAAGTTGGAAGAACACGAGAGCAACGGTAATCCTTGGCGAATCGGGAACGGAAGGGGAAGAGAGAGACACATAAAAGCGATATTCAGCAAAGAACCGAATCCTAGACTATAGGCTGAGCACATTGCCATAAGGAGAGAGAGAGAGAGAGAGAGTGGGAGAAGAAGGGAGGCGGGAGAAGGGTGGCATAAGCATAACAATCGGGGGTGTATAGAATCGGTTGTAAAGTCAAATGCGAATACTTGGCTGACCGTTTCGCAGGTTGGGGCTCCCCCTCGCACTTTCGGGCTCCAGGATCGGCCGCTGGTCCGTAACCATGGTAACCATGGTAACTCAAGCTTATAATGATCTTCTACCAGCGGTCCAGAGTCCAGCACCCTTCTCACTTACCGACACACTCGACAACCACCCGCAATCGCCGCGCCGCTCCGAGCATCCCCCCTTGATGCCGCAACGGTAGGAAGCCCTACACGCCCGTGCTCATCTTATTACAATAAAGTTATCGCAAACTTCGTTCCGCAACGTTAATCACCATCTCTCTACCTTGGAAAGTGTATAAGTATTAGCAGACTATACAGGCCATCGGAAGAGCGACGCCAGACACGGTTTATAATTTAACACAGACGATATCGATAAATATTGAAAGGTATTGTAAAAATAGTGTACTTTATCGCTGCTTCGATAGGACACGCGAATCAGTGATAAACCTCTGTTCATAAAACTTGCGAGGTTAAAGCACGACGTACGATGGCGTTATGACAGTTGCGGATTAATTGGGCCATTAATATTAACCGTTGAACGATTGTCGCGTATGTCCACGTCGTGAAAAACGCGCCAAGTTACCATCGCGAGAGAGGCCTCTTGAAAAATTCAAGCCGCAGCTCAGCGGCTCGCGGAAATTTCATGGTAATCCAAATGCAAAAACCGCGCGCTTTTCTGAAATTCAACGTATTACCGTCGCGCTTGTCTCCGTATTAAGAGACACGCTAAGCGAGTTGTTTCCGTATAAGAGCGAGGCGTTGTAGCGAAACGCCCCGGAACGCAGGGGGGGGGGGGA
>NW_017305569.1:203675-204834 GCF_001594115.1 Trachymyrmex septentrionalis | reverse complement strand
TTCCGTATAAGAGCGAGGCGTTGTAGCGAAACGCCCCGGAACGCAGGGAGGGGGGAGGGGGAAAAAAAACGAGCCTTAACTCAATCTGTGTACCGGTACTGAGAGCCTGCAGAGCGAGCACCAACGCGCGGCGGCCTATCAATTTTTCAACAGCAATTCTCATTGCGGTGAAATTTTATGCCATAAAAAAATAGGAGTGTTCTCACCCTTCCTCGACAACATTACATCGGGCCTCTGTCGGGGAACGGCAGTAATGTAAAACGCATTCATTTCAACGTTCCTGCATTCGTAATGTCGCATCCTGGTATTTTAATCAGAGGCGTAACTATAAAAATTACGTGCCCGCACATACGATCGCGCCTGGCGCGCGGGGCATTAAATTAAGAACGAACGATTCCCATGTCTAATGAACGCCGAGTCTCCAATAATGCTTTCCGCAAAAGCAATCGCGGTTATAATACTGTAAAATAATAGCAGAAATACGAAATTAACTAGAGTAATATTTTACTTGCGTAATACTGGATTAATTTTCTCATTCGTTCGCGAATATCAATAATTTCCCCGTAAATGCTTTACGCGAGATGAATTGGCGCAATTACTTGTGAAAAATAATTTTCTATTTACGGTACCCGGGCCGATCGAAAGAAGGAAGCTTGGTTTTTACATAAGGTGGGAAGACGTTCATCGTGTCTCGATATCACACCGGATCCACTAATTAAGATTATTTCTGTGCGATCACGGCGAATAATCTGATCTTCTTAATCATTGGACATTCATCGCATGAAAGAGTCTTGATTTTAAGTGCGGTCTCTAATAATTTGTAATAACGATGCGCTCTTCACGGGTCTGTCATTATTTCGTGGGGTTACACACGCTCGTGCAACGGATCATCCCCCTCCCCCGCGCTCGCTCGAGCCACTTATGCAAATCATCGGAGGGTTAATTCCGCCCCCTTTCTCTCGTATTTCCTACTGCGTCCGACGCCTATTATGCGTAGTAATTTTCGCCGACAAGATTTTTATGGTCTGTGTGCGCACTAAGCGGAACGGAATATAACGCATTTATATGAATCAACCCTCTTCTGATGTAAAAAGGCTCTTTCTTTTTTTTCCTTTCTTTCTTTCTTTCTTTCTTCTTCTTCTTCTTTTTTATTTATTTA
>NW_017305569.1:200190-203575 GCF_001594115.1 Trachymyrmex septentrionalis | reverse complement strand
CTCTTTCTTTTTTTCCCTTTCTTTCTTTCTTTCTTTCTTCTTCTCCTTCTTTTTTATTTATTTTTTTTTTTTTAACGAACGTGCATTCTTACGGCGCACTTTTTTTCAACGATAGAACAACGCCACGTCGTGAAACGTGCATCATTATTCACAATGTATACCGACACCGAATAAATTCAGCTTCGGGAATTAAACACTGTTGTCTGGTATTTTCAGACTGGCGGACACTTTGGCGAAATTTTAGGAAAAAAACATGTGTACGTCAGGGCGTGTGTGCGCACTGCGGAGCGAGAATGAAAAATGGACTTTAAAATCGAATAGCTCCTGTCATATTATAAATTGAATTTTGGCTTCGGGAGCGTGTACCACCGAGATTTTTTTTTTCTCCTTTCGCACGGCGCTTTCTCTTTTCCGCTTCCCACGAATTTAGCGTTTATACATATATATACATGTATATATGTATATATATTTTTTTCGAACGTCAGTCGCGGCCACGTCGAATATTTTTGACGAATTGATAATGAACGCCCGCGGGAGGAACGGCTTTCTCGAAAGTTGGCACGTAACGCCGTTGACTGGCGCGAGTTTGTCGGTATGACGTCGTCGAATTTATCGCTCGGCGCTCAACGAATTTATAACCGTAGAATTACGGTGTTATCAAGTATGCGCAGACGATCATTACATTTATAAGCACGAGAGAAGTATCGTATCAAATCGGATGATTAATGTTAATTAGATGTCAGCGTTGTTTTCTGTTCGCTTCTCGCTTTTAACGTTTTATGACATTGCAATCGAGATTTTTCTAATATATAAGAGCTATAGCATACAAAATGCATAAGCTTATTATAAGATTGTCTAAACCAATGAGCATGTTACGTAAATAAATATAACGATCTTACATGCTCATTAATCTCAGACGATTTGATTAATCTTATTTTATGCTTATGCATTTGGTGTGCTGTAGCCCTTGTAGGACCTATCCAAACAAATTTGCATAACCGCAAAAATTTGCCGCATAAAGAAAATTATCCAATTGCATTTTACGTCTTTATGATGGAAAGTCGATCGGACAGTTTTCTTTATGCATATAATTATGCAACTGTGCAAGTTTGTCCGGGTAGATCCTTAAAGTTAATGCAGCGTATAGTACATTTATCTTTGCTGTCTCCTTTTGTTTCTTCTCCGTTTTTCTTGATGCAGAGAGAAAAGCGTTTTATTCGGAAGAAAAAGTTTGAATGAACCCGCCTCGTGTTACATCAACCATTGTATAATATCTATCGTACAAAAGTGTTGGTTGAAATGGAGTACAAATCACGCGACCGCATCAATCTCGAAATCGAGAGAACGTCTAGAATTGCCCTTTCTCGCTTTGTAGCTCAAAGCAATGTCTATTCCGTGCGCGTTCACACTAAACAAGCGGATGATCACTCTCTCGGTGAAGTTCCAATGGACTTTAATCTCTACGACATATATTAATACATCACGGGCTTGGTAAATTATATTAATTAAATTTCTACTTGTGTTAGTACCGATACGAATGCGCGTTCCGCTCGGTATCATAACTGGAACGAGTGGTACCGTCGATAGTAAGCAATGGGATAATTACTTCTGGAACGCCTCGTCTACTAAAGTAGATACATGTTTCTGATATCACATGAATATATTATATCATATATATTTCATATACAGATATTAATGCCGCTTTCATTCGTTCGATCCCAATACTTTGTAACCAGCTACACTTCAAGTTTTCTTTTACAAAAAGATTAAGGAATGTTTAAAACGGGATCCATAATTTATGCAAAACTATGCAAAGAGGAAAATACACAATCTTGTTAACATATAATGCAAGTTCTATGTTTAATAGTACCATTAATACTTCAAGAAAGAATATAAATTGTAATTTCTTCCAATCGTGATATTATTCCTGCGGCAATCATTTATGACTATGAAAAATTGTCCTATTATCATTCACAAATTTTGTATGATGGATTGTCGTATCAGATTTTACGCTAATTTGGACCATCAGAAATTTCGTAATTAATGCCGCTGTTTCCTTCTATATGATATTTGCAATCCTTTCTGTATAAACTCGTAATTTAGATTACAACGCTGCTATATATATATATGTACTCGTATATAAAATATAGTACAACATTCACGCATATTACGAGGATGCTCTGCACTTTATTAAGTACTAAGGATGCGGACAAAACCGGCTGACATCCCCTTCACGAAGGCGTAGTAGAACACCTCCATTTCCAACGTTATCCGGCACTGCCTGTCCTCATTATGCTAAGCACTAGAATCGATAGCATTAGAACGGCGGACTTTACCCGACTGCGCTTCCCTCCGTCGCCCCCGTCGACGTGGCAACGACCTTCCCCGTCTCTCCGATTTGCGTGCAACCCTTTCGTTCCCGCAATCACGCTGGGATAATCAGTATGCAAAGTCCAACCCGGTCCAACATGGACGATTCGCTGTAATGCAAAACGGCCCGAACGGCGGGGTGTTCGATTCCCGTCGGGGATACCATCGTGGATAGTGCGAGAAACGCGCGGATCGCGCGTCTGTAAAACCGAGCCAGGGAAAACTGAGAAATGACCAATTTATCATTTTCGTTTCGCGGCCGTCCGCGCCCGTTAACCGATGCGCATAAATTGTGAAACTCGGAAACGCCGCTCTAGCCGCCGTTGCATCGGGCACGACGATACCGTAGGATCGACCTCGGGAGCGAATCATAATGGAATTTTAATAATATTCTTACCATTTCCGTGCACAACGAATTGCACCCGCGGGAATTTCGCGGCGCATTTTCTCGAAATGCACAAACCGCAAAAGTTTAGGAGCGCTTGCGGATTATCGAGATCGTAACAATAGTCGAGAGAAGGAGAGATCCTTTTTTTGCAAGCATTGCCCTTAAAAATTAGAGGAGAGTTTTCGTCGAAGATTATTGGCCTCTCCTTTTTAACTGAACTTCTCGCGCTGTTCATCTTTTCTCTTTTTCTCTCCAACGAGAAGAGAAAAGAAAGAAAGATGAACCGTGCGAGAACTTTAGCTAAAAAGAATAGACCTTATGACTATATCTTCGCAGAGCCAAGAGCGGGTGATGTAATCGTTTACCATTTATACGAACGTCTGTACTGCACGTTTTTTCAAACGAGAGAGAGAGAGAGAGAGAGAGAGAGAGAGAAAAGAAAGAGAGAAAAGCGAAACATATCGGACGGTACAAGTACGGAAATGTAGAATAAATAATATATGCTGACCCGTAACGAACGACTGGAATAGTATCGTTGAGCCAATTTCTCCGACGAATCGTCGGGTTAATCTTTAACACCAATATGAGATACATATTACAAACAACACGTGTACTCAGTTCCTATAC
>NW_017305569.1:191923-200090 GCF_001594115.1 Trachymyrmex septentrionalis | reverse complement strand
TTAACACCAATATGAGATACATATTACAAACAACACGTGTACTCAGTTTTTCCTATATGCCGTTCTGTTGTTATGTACACTTTTGCAATCAATATTTACACCAAGATTTTCTCCAAGACTAAATAAAGAACGACTTTTATCAATCAGATGAAATTCATTTAAAGAATGAAAAATTTCTTTTATTACTAACACACAACTCTCTCTTAATCTTTCTATTTGAAGAAGACATTTGTATTAATATCTCGTTTCTTAATACACACAGCAATAATGATTTTAATAATGATTTTAGTTTAATTCAAGATTCATCTGCAGCCTATAAATACCCATGGTGGAGATAGAGGCAGGGCACTGAGCATACCGAGAGACATTTGCATCCAAGTGCCGTCCGTTAGCAATCCTAGCCCAATAATCCCTGTTCGACGTCGTCTATCGGCAGACGCTATCGGCTAATGACAAAACTACAGGCTCCGACAGTGGCGCATTGGCCGAGCGCGGTGCGGACGTCGGTATCAAGTTGTTGCCAGTCCAGTTCAGTTGGACCCTCGCTTCGTTGCCCGAATGATAATTTGCAATACCCTCTTCTCCTCCTGCGCGTCCATCTACTCTACTCTACTCTGGCGGCAACGCCACCTCCACCTCTTTCCGACCGACCCCTGCCGTCGTTCCTCGCCGATCTGGCCCCGCGGTACCCGCCGTGTCGTTCCACCCCTCTACGTTCATGTCCACCCTTTGATTACGTCATACCCCGCGCATCTCCTCGGCCCCCAATCCTCTAATTATATTCACTCGGCGCTCCGACTCTCCGGCTCCAGGGGGTCCAATTCCGTTCACCTTTCATTACGAACTGGCTGCGATTCCAGCGATCGAACCAGCTGCGTTTTTCTCTTCCCGCCTCTGTCGCGGTCACCACCATCAGTGTCGTCTCATCTCTGTCTTGTCCGATAGGCGCCGGTGTCTGCGTTCGGTGACAGGACTCTCTCTCTCTCTCTCTCTCTCTCTCTCTCCCCCTCTTTCTCTCTCTCACACACACACACACAAACACACGCACACACACACACACACACCCGATATCCGATCCTCGAGTCGGTGATGTCGCATGTACGGCCCGCGACGACTACCGGATGGAAGCGGTATCTCGGAATTTCCGCGTGCGTGCTGAGCGCCAGCCGTGTGATCCTGACGAAGGGAGAAGGATTAAGTTCCTCGATAACCGTGCCGCAAGTCTGGCTTAACCGGTCGACAATCATTGTAGCGAGTTATGTCACGTCGGTTCTTCGCGGTCGGATTTTCTCTTATTTTTCGTTCTTTTCCATTTGTTCGACTGCTTCTCCGTTTAACGACACGGCGCAGGGAGTTGTGAAAATATACACGAGCGGTAAACGGAGGGAACTGAAAGTCGTGGTTTGCTTTAATACGAATAAAAATTCTCACGGGACAATAAAAAGAGGACGGAAAGTACATTAAATTTTCTACTGCTTAGAAATATCTTTATGAATTACGGCGTTTACCGTTAATATAACAAGTCAGTGTACTATTCGGTACGCTGGCACGGTGTAACTAACTAGTGCTTGAAATATGAACGAAATCTAAAACTGGGGGCCCGAGATAGTACGGCGTATTCCGTACATCGCACTGTACGGCGGAATTATCAGTAAGACAATACGAGATATATGCGAAGGCTCGCATGCTTTTCGGCGCTTAGACATAGTAATATTCAAAAGAAGGGGCGTTTCACCAGTGGCTGCGGCAGCAGTATCTCGGCATTGGATTATTCAGACGTGTTGATTATAAACTAATGGGCCCTGAAATATAGAGATATTATACGCGACGCCGCCAGTTATTACTTCATAATTTCGAGGAAAATTATTAAGGAAGGAAGTGCCTGTCTGCTCGCGTAAGAAAGCTTAGCTATGGTATCTCTCGAAGATTTAAGAGGATCGTGCGTGCCACGAAAAAGCCGCTTTCCGCATTTATAAGAGCTTTACCCTGATCATACATACGTGAATGTCTTTGTCGTCTACTTTTCACGCTGTTAAACAAATCATACCGATTGTTTCATCGAACAGATATCCGTTCGTTTCGAAAAACATATCATGTAAATAATTTAGCGCTATGTGTTAAGAAATAAATGTTAGTTCATTAAGAAATATATCAATCAGATAAAATTATCATCGCCGTCATATCCAAATATCAATATGATCCCGTAAATAGCTGCGTTCAGCAGGAAAAGCAGCTTTACAACGTTTACGAGATTCTTTAAACGAGATTTCTTACGATTGGTTTTAGTTCCTTGTTGAATCTAAATGTACAAGCAATAATATTAAAGAATCTTATTACAACAGTTACAAAGCTGCTTTTTCTGCTAAATTTATACTGGGAACTTATAAGTTCTCCTTCTACGGAGTATATGTGTACCGAAATTCTATGTAGGAACGTGGACAATAGTTAAGCCCTCCTTAGCCCTCTATAACGCGAGAATGCAGAGGAACGTCAAGCGCCCGGTTGTCGCGGTCGTCACGGAACTCCATTATTACTCGCCAATTAGCCATGATTAAAATATTTGGGCATCTCTCGCGTGCATCCAGAATATTAATATACACGTGATCCGCGGTGTACGGAAGCAACGATTATATGGAAATGCACGAGCGATAGGAAGGAAAGCCCTCCTTCATTGATTAAATAATCCCACAAAAGCTCTCGTTAATGACTTATTTATTACGCCAATTATGTTCGGCCTATTAACCATGGTGGTGCATGCGCGTGTGAAGCTAACGCATCCAGATATCACTCCGATCGTAAATTTCATCGAAATTACCCGAAAATCGTCGTTAATTGCGTATTTACACGCGCAGTTAGTTAGTCAATCGGTTAGTTTTATGATGACGCGCGGTTTACGTATCATGTACGTATTTGATAAAACGCTCCAGTATACCTATTCTCATATGCTCGAGATAATCGCTTTCACTTGCATTATCGCGAATTGGAACTTCGATCACGAAAAACAATTTCGGAGCTGATATGAGTCTTTTTTAGCACGGGCGATAAATCTTTTTCGGATAATTTTCAAGTTTCATTTTTCGCGTCGGTTTACTCGATGAAAAAAAGGTCGTGGTTGTCCTAAACGTATATATAATTACTTTCGCATTTCGCAATGGCATTGGTTAAATATACGAAATTACACTTCAGCCAACTTGCAAAAAGTTTTAGTAAATAGATGATGATATAAAATTTTTTTTGAACGCATAGCTTTCAGAGCGCAGTAACAATTTTAATCTGTACATTAGGAGATAAAATTAAATTAAATTGCTAATTAAATTATGACATTGCCGCTTTCGCTTACGCAGAAATTTATTGTCTTTACACAGGGATATTATCTTATCTTTTTGCCAATCGTTATTTTAATTTTAGGAATGTTGTTAAAGTGAAAAATTCAATCTTATCAAATTTACGTGATCGCGATAATTTATATATCGCGTAAGAGTACAGATAATCGCTGCGCGCAAAATTAGATCGTACTTTTCATCGTTCTCTCGCCTAATCCAGTCGCCGTGCATAAATTGTTCGAGAAAATCGTTAGGCATAGTTTCTAACTTGGAGAACCTGTCGACTTGGAAATTACACGAGCATTCTTTGAACTCTCGGCCGGCAATAATTCAAAACTTTCGGACCTAATCGATATCCTCGAACAGGCCCCCTCTTCTAAAATACATTCGTCTTAAAATAAGGGAACACGATCTCAAAATATAATCTATTCCCTTCCTTGGAATTTCTGCGACAGGGTCTCCAGGACGATTTCTTCAACAATTTAGAAAATCTGACGTGCTAAAACTGTCGTTCAAGTATACCGTTTTTAGAAATATTTCATATAACTTATAAGAGCGTCTTGAACCTGCTGGGGGAGGGGGACGGGGGGGGAGGGAAGATAGGGTTTGACCGACGTTCTTGTAATGGACGTCCAGTGGTCGAATTTAATTCGAATACGGTATAGCGGCTAGGGTGACGGCTCGGCCAGAAACAGAACCAGAAGAGGGTTGCTAAATATTCAAGCATTACGGCTCTGCATAAATTCATTTCATTATAGCGCCACCAAACATTGCTTTTGATGCTTTCCGCTCGTCCCCTGCAACTAAGCCACCCGCACCACGGTCGGTCCCATAGTCCCGTCCGTAACCGCCAACGGCGCTCCATCCGCCGCATTCCGCTTTCTCACCCCTTTTCCTTCTCATCCCATTCTTCCAATCGCACCCTTTCTTGCCATTAAATACCGTCAAGTCCGTTCGACGTCCGCTCCACGAGCTTGCGGCTCGCTCGGCGAATTCGGATGTCTGTGAGTTCGAGACGACTGGACACGTAAGATCCGAACGTAATTTTAATGGCATATCCACATCTTGTTTTCTCTCCCCTATAATTTATTCTCCCTCCTCTTATAATTCGTTATTTCGTTACCACGGCAGTTACCGTCACCGGCACGATAAAAGTCAGCTTTAATTGTCGTTGATAACAAGCATTTTTAAAAGTACACGCCGATCCACGATTTTTTAGCGCTGCAAAAAAAGTCAGTCGATATTGCAGTCAGTTTAATAAAGCCAATAATAACAGCCATAATGACGCTATTAACGCGCATGGATGTTGCAAAAATGCATTAACCGTATATCGAGGCGAAAAGCCTTTGCGCGCCGTTTGCGCGATAAAAAAAGGTCCGCATACGCCAATCGCCGACGCAACGACAGCCTCGGTTATGGCGACTAAATTATACTCTCCTTTTTTTTTCAGCCCGTCGGCGTGCGAGCGCCATTATTCGGGCTCGTAGGAATGTTCGATCTGGGCTCATCGAACTCACGATACGTCAGTGGCACGCAGAGAAACGCGAAGCACCGTGGTGTCGTGGTGCGGCAAAGCGGCAGGCCGGCCTCTCATGCATATGGAGCGTTTCATTATATTAAACCCTTTCAATGTATAATTTACTTTTGCGTGAGTCATTTGAGGTACGGCCTGTGCACGGGCGACGGAGGACAGAGGGCCCTCTGCAACATCGCCGACCTAAAGATAGCACCCTGGCTAGCAGAGGCTCGATAGCGCGCGCCCGGTATACATTATCCTCACGTACGATTTTTCACGGAAGTTTTGCTTCCTTCACACCTTTATTGCGACAAGCCCATTTTGCATAGTGCTGGGCCGTCGCGCGTCGCTCGTTGCGCGGCCTAGCTGGCACGCCGCTCTGTCAATGCGCAACGTCGCGTCGCGTTTCCTCGTCGGAAGATAACGTTCGCGAGAGAAGAACGTAAAAGCATCGCTGCCGCTAAAAACGAACAGGTATGGATCCTTAGGATCCATCCACTGGTATATCCAATTTTTATACGAGTAAATCTTATTCACGTCCGTGATTATACGTAGAATATATATTACTCGCGTCGCGTTTTTTTAAACATAATTACTTATACGTGGAAATGTTTCTGACACGCCAATATTATGTAATTTTTATTCCTCTCATTATTGATTTACGATTAAATAAAGATTGATAATATTTTATACATCTGTATCCGTTAAATAAAGATAAATGCAAATTTTTTTTTTAATTGTGAAACAATTTGCGCTAAATACAATAATGTGTACAAATAACATTCACATATTTAGCAAATTTATAAAACGTATTCTGAATATCTCACACGAATAATGAAGAGTTAACAAACGTTGTACGGCATCGGTACGTGTAATAGAAAGTTTATTTTCACACAGAAGTTTTCACACTAAAGTACCTAAAAAGTTAATTAGATGCAAATGAAAATAATTTTAATGTGTTATCGAAATAATAGGACGCTCAAGTTGCTGAAATGCTGGTTACTAGAATGTCGAAACTTTTTGCAGCATTGCTCGTCATGCTTGAGAAGAGAGAAGAGAATTATTTTAATATGACCAATAAAACTATTTTCAAATCAATATCTAGCAAAATTTTTAGATATTTTAGTAAAATCGTCCTTTCTGTGCAATCGTTCTTATTGGATCGTAAAAATTTATTATGATTATTATGCGACAGAACATTTAGCGAGTTAAATATTTATACTCGACACGAACGAAATTGTATATCAGAAGCAGACTTTCAAAATGTGTTTTGTCCAAAGTTTGTAATTTTTAGAAAACGAGAAAGAAAGAAATTTGCAGACAAGAAAATTACGCACTTTACAGAAAGTAACAATATGCCAATTAATAGGATAGTGAAATATTAAAAAAATGTTAAACAAATACATTTTGTTTGTTTTTAGTTAAAAAAACGTAATGCACTTTGAAATGTTTATATTTTTTTCGGCATATAAATTAATGATAAAAAAACTGCTTTCTGAACATCTCAGAGTAACTTATAATATAAGTCTTTCAACACAGTAAACATTACGCCATCTCTAACTAAAAGAATGAAATTTTGGACAAAATGCATTTTGGAATTTTGCTCTTCACATGCTGATGCACTCATGTGACAGCGTTTCTCCTTACCCAAGGAGATCCATTCGATCGATGTATATTAATATTCCAGACAGTAAGTCGTCCAATCTCGCATTTACATCGCACGATTATGGCGCTAATTAACGAAAGCCTTCATTCATTATGCAAATGACTAATAACGCACGGACGAGTGCGTAATTCTCGACGTGGCGCGCACTTAAAATGTAATATAACAAAGTAAAGCGCAATTAGCAGTAACGCAAAGGTATTGTTAATTAGCGGAGCGACTGCTGCCTGCTTTATTATTTAACTGCGTATCCAGTTGCCTTCCGGCTACAAAGGAACAAATAGGCGGGTTTTATCGAGTTCGTCGCGCGTAATAGGTCAGGTACGATCGCAAGAGGCGAAAAAAGGACTACGACCAGTTAATACTTCGCAGCTACGCGTTTTGCAAACCACGCAAAAGTCGGATTAATTCGCTAACAAGTTATCGCTTCGAAAATGTACTTTCGAAGAATTGAAAAACTGTCGAACGTGAGCTCGAAACGAAAACGGTTTTTTTTGGTTCTTACATGTTTCTATCGCGTTGTCACATGTAAATTTCTTTTACAAATAAAACAGATAATACATTATTAACTTAGCGAGACTTGCTAACTAACGCAATTTACATAATCTTCTTATTCAACCTTTAGAACATATCTGAATTTGTCGCGATTAACATTGCATAGTACATTAAGATATTCTCTAACAAAATTAAATTTATTCTTTACGTGCGAGAGACCCTCTAATTTTTCGCGTTATGCGATTTCGCTTTCGCGGCATTCCACGTCGTCACGCATTTATATACGCGCGT
Source organism: Trachymyrmex septentrionalis (assembly GCF_001594115.1). Classification (NCBI taxonomy): domain Eukaryota; kingdom Metazoa; phylum Arthropoda; class Insecta; order Hymenoptera; family Formicidae; genus Trachymyrmex; species Trachymyrmex septentrionalis. Next base: position 192,802 of record NW_017305569.1, on the reverse strand, counting down.
TGCAAATTTCACTGGAGAAATTTCGCAAAGCTGAATTCTATGATAATAATGGTAAAGATCGTCGTTCTCGCATTCACGTGTTATATCTGGCGTGCAAATCGAATGAAAGTTTATTTCCATGGCGCGAAATTGTCACGTCTTTCTTTTTTTAGAAACACTCACGGTATTTGCCGCATGACGACTGACTTCTAGTTTGACGGATAAAAGTTACATTAATTTTCAGGACGTTACGTCGACGTTAAAAAATATGCGAACCGCTCTTTTTGCCCGTCAGAGTTTGGGAGCCGTATTTCGGTTCGTCTCTGACCATCGTTGGGGTCCGCTGGATGAATCGGACATTCACAGTAACACAATTAGACTAACAATCGATAGGAACTGCTAGTGATGAGTATGAATCTCTTCTTGAACCATACAGATATCTTGAGCAAAGGAAATTTTAAAAAATTCAATCCTTCTAGTTAGAAATTTGATCAATCGAAATACTTGCCTGTACTAATAATTATTATTCGCCAGTATATTAATATATATACGATTATTAACGACTTATAAATTAAGTTCTGTCGATGTGTGTGCGCGCGCGCGCGCGCGTATGTGTATGTGTGTGTAAAATCTCTAAAAGGTTCATAAGAAGTCATCGTCATATTCGAGATTACATCAGATTATTTTTACTTCGGTATTGAATAATGAAATGGTATTCTCTAAATTCTTTGAAGTGAAATTGAATTCTAAAGAGTGAAAATTGAGACAGTCTTAAAAAAGAGTAGTTCAATTTTCAGTCTTTAAGAGTGAGATCTCACTCTAAAAGTTCAGAGAGAGTAAAAAAGTCTTTCATAGTTTCGTAATTCACGTATTATTGAGATAAGTTATTGTTAACAAAGC
>NW_017305569.1:189361-191823 GCF_001594115.1 Trachymyrmex septentrionalis | reverse complement strand
AGTTCAGAGAGAGTAAAAAAGTCTTTCATAGTTTCGTAATTCACGTATAATTGAGATAAGTTATTGTTAACAAACTAGAAGCCAGCAATATTAATAAGATCAACGTATTCCTAAGGTCGATTTCTCTGTTCAGACTCGGGTACTGTTTGAACTTTTCACTAGAATACTACCCTGACCACCTACGTCCCCACCTTCTGCTCTTGTTCAGTATAGGATTTCATCTCCCATCCTCTGGCACCTCACGCTCTCTTTCCAACGAACCATCCCCTATCTCATTTGGCCTCATTGTGCCTTAGCGTCCATTGTTTTTTAAATTACGAACCCCACTTCTGTCAGGCGAAACTCGATTTCATTTTTTGTCGGTACTGTCACTTGCCTGAAACGCTTTTCGCGATCCATTCAGCGGGTTGTCTTTGCTAGGGTAGCTGAAACGTATCCAGCAGCGATAATCAACCCTCGCCGTGGAGCTACGAGCAAAGTACATCGTCGAAAAATCAACTGGCATTGATTATTCAAAAATAGAGCTTATTATGTAATCTGCGTTGCTCAATTATGTTTATTACGTATTTCCTTTATTTCTAATTGGGATATGACGCAAGCGAATAATTAACACAATTATTAAAAGAAACTATACCATTAGAAGAAAATACGTATAATAGCTAGATTATATTTTTGAAACTTAGTTTCGTTAATCCATCTTTCGTCTTCGTATTCGTTCTTGGCTGTCGGCTCTTACTCGGCTCTTACATATCTCGATCTTTTCACTTTTACGTCTACGTTCTATAATTGCATAATGATGACTATGACACAAGTAATTCGCTCTGATTCCCCAATCCACAACCTTTTAAAACGCTACTCTAAATTCTAATTCCCCTGGAGGCCGCATTCTTCCGAGAAGTACACTCGAGCGTCCCATTGATAGCTGTCATCGATAACGCCCGGCATGACACTTTCACGCGCGCGCGACCCATTTGCCGGCATAAATCATTGGAAACGAAAACATATCCCCGCGGCCACGCAAATTTGCCAACACCCGACCGCAGCGCGAGCGAGAGCGAGAACGGGAGCGAGAATGGGTACGGGGACTTTCACGAGAGGCGCGCGAATGACGGAGATGATCCCGGTCGAAAGAGAGAGAACGCGCGTAAACAAACGCGAAATCATGACACGACCGCGGCCTACGTTTCGCACGCACACGGCCGGCGTGGTGCGTACACGCACGTGCACGTTCACATGCTCGCGCGCGTACGGCCGACAGAGTCCGGCGGTCCGGCACGCGGGATTCAGCGGTGGCGCGACGAAGAGCGAGGGCGCGACGCGCGACGCGCGGAGAATCAGCGAGGAAGCGAGAGGAACCCATCGCGTGCGGGACAGAGACGGCGAGAGAGAGAGAGAGAGGGAGAGAGAGGGCGAGAACGGACCAGAGGCGAGGTGTTCTAGCGTGGATGACTCGTCATTGCCGTGGGGCGCGCGTGCCGCGCAACCATACAGCGTGCACGCGCGTGTACACGCGGACGCACGCGTATGCGGCGCGAGCCGGCACCAGCGAGGCGCTATCCGCTCGGTATGCCGTGTCCACTGGGTGACCTGGAAATGTGTGTCATGAAGAACGCGCGAATCATTGCGGGCCATTCATTCGATACGTGAGAGATGGATGCGCGCCACCTGCGAGTGCGCCGCCTCCGAGACGCGCTTTTCAGATTGTTATCTCCTACGAGCAGCGAATGAATCGAATTTCTGCCAAGATACAAATTATTCTCACCTTAGTAATTCCTCGCGTTAATTGACCAAACGTCATGCACGAGTTAAAGGAACGGTCGCGGCGGTGGATAATACAATAAACTTTTAACGACGTATACATATATTTAAGTGATACTTGTATATATTTCATTCTACACGTTTCATGTTTTTTCCCCTTTTAAGAATCTACGTCGACGCGACGAAAAAAAATGAAGGAATTAAAAAAAATTCAATGACGTACGTAATTTTTGAATAGAATGAGTTACTTCGTGAATGGGACGTGAACTAAGGTTGTTTATATTTATGATGTGCTGCATATAGGATCCGTAATGCTTCGATGTTGTAGCTACTGTCAGGGCTACCGTTAACTACAGTTCATATATTTAGACAAACGCGTTACCCCTGTAATAATAAACTGCATTTCATCATCGTGACCCCTTTCGAGCCTATACTTGATTTCGCGCCCCGTTTTAATGGGCTTGTCACCAAAGTACGATATAGGTACCGTGTCCCTCCATCATCATTTCCGGGTAAACGGGGGTCCATCGCGCCGCGGAGGCGAAATCATTTGGCGACAACATTTCGGGAACACCCGGTGGATTCACGCGGCCGTATGCGTGCACTCACACGACCGCGACGACGCTCTCTGGCAGTCATCGCCCACACCAGCACCACTCAATTACTCGCGGCACGCTGTGGAATCATTTACCCAATCATTTAGT
>NW_017305569.1:186279-189261 GCF_001594115.1 Trachymyrmex septentrionalis | reverse complement strand
TCTTCGGTAATGGGGGTTGGGGGCGGCGTGGCACACACGAGGGGGGAGGGGTCGCATGCAGAGGCTATTGTATTTCGCCACGCGGGACCCGGTGTGTATCGTTACCCTGTTGATTTCGCGTTATATCGTTATGATGACGATATAATAGCCCCTGGCGATGCTCAGCGAGTAGATTTACTTTGATATGACATAGCGGCACGCTCGCGGATATATGCGCGAGGGCTCGCATATTTTTACACTTCGAGGAACGTGCGTGTGACTTCCATTACTGCGAATCGCGTTAACAAGGAGGCTTCCCTATCACTTGGCGTCACTCGAACGGTCACGCGAACGATATGTGTAAGACGCGCGAGATGCGAAAAGTCATGAAATGTTATATTCGTTGTAATTAAAAGAGACCGCAGTTTAAAAGTTTAGCCGACAAGTTTGCCGCTGTTGTTAAAATGAACCTTATTACATTGCGAGCAGCGTATATCGGATTATTATTGGTTTCAGCTTATGCCGTAGCGACAAAACGATTACGTTTGCTTTCGCGTTGACTTTCGTGTGCTTGATATCATGCACCTAATTAAATCCGATATTTGTTTATTTCTGTATTGAGAAACTATCTGTGACAAAAGATACATAACCTATCTCGTGCGCCTAATACTCTTAAATATGTAATACTATATATCCATAAATCAGACAAATAAATGTGAGAGGAGACGGCGGGGGCACGGAAGCCGCGTCCACGGATTTCCAGAACTGTGTGATATCATCTAACTCGAAATATCCATAAACCAAAGCTACAGCCGTACCGTAACCGCGGGGCTTGAAGCAGCAACAATGTATTCGGTATTCTCTTTCTCTGTCTCTCTCTCTCTCTCTCTCTCTCTCTCTCTCTCTCACCGGCAGGAAAGCACCGGTACTACAAAAAAATAAGTATCGCCAAATTTTTACCGTGCAATACCGTCGCAACGTGGAAAAACAAAGAGCTCGGAGGAAGATTCAATCGCGGCATTCAAGAAGGCAAAATAAAATTACGTGACATGCCGGCACAACAAAGTGTAGCATCAGCGGTTGTTCCATCACGCCGGGCCAATCGTAGCAAACTTCCATCCCCCGGTAAAGTCCGGATACATTCTCGAAAAGAGGAAAAAAATCCATCGGGGGCGTGGGTGGGGCCGGGTGCGGGTGGTATATTGCAGATCAATACAATTGCACGTTAGTGCTAATAAATAATAGGCGGTGGGAGCAGAAAAAAGCGCGCAATGCAGCAACGAACACAACACACAAATAATACGCAATACATCAACCACGCCGGTAGGTAGGTACGTACGTGCCTTCCTCTCGCTCCCACCCGCACGTTCTGTCTCCCTCTTGCCTCCACCTACCGCCAGTCCCCTTTTTTTCTGCCCCGCACCTATAACCGTGCAAGCACCACCCCCGGGGCACCGCCATTTCCGGACAAATAAACTCTAGTCGACGTAATTTTTACGCCGGGCGCCAAACGCGACGAAAAGCGGGGACCGCGAACGGCATTCGGCGGGAACAATGTGAAATTCTGCCTCGACCGTCTTTCCATCCAGCGACTCTCTCCATCACCTGTATACCACAACCGACCTGTATACTTTCGAGAATACTACGTATCCTAGACGTAAGATGTGATCAGCAACGTAAAGAGAATTTTTTTCTGAAATTTTTTTTCTATCAAATTGAATAATTATTGGACCGTCTCTTTTTAATACGGTTCAGCTAAATTTTTATCATGCTTGATATACGAATGTTTTAAATATACGAATAATATCTATATAATTTCTGCAATAGAGCGTTAGTTAGGAATTGGCTTCTCTGAAACATTGACTTGAAAATTATTCAATTTTGATATTTTCAAGCGAATCAAGTATCTCAGATCTTTCGAAAGATACATATTGGATCTTCCAGTCCGAGTCTAGACAGTTTGTTAGGGTTAAAGTGTATGAAGCAATGATTGAAGTTGAAAATAAAGAAAAATACGGTCCGTTCGGTATTTCGCGATAATTAAGAGTGATTAACGTTATGCGGCGAAGAAGGGGGTGAAGGGTGAAGGGATAGCGCGTGTCCCAAAAGTCGTCGACGGCATGGCTGTCGAACATTAGTTAATTTTGAAAAATTGCACTAAACACGCGCTCCGTGAATTGGCTTCGGGGAGCTTTGGCAGGCCAATCGGGAGGAGACATGCACGTAGATATCTCCTCTCTCTCCTCTCTCGTATATACGCGGCGATCGGGGGCTAGTCACCCCCCGCGTCCAACCACCCCCCTTAAGGGCCCTCTTCCCGCGCCGCGTCCCGACCCCACTAAACCCCTCTCTGTCCAGTGACCGACCCAACCTACCCACGCACACGTTAATGCCTGAAAAATGTACGGCAATTTTTTATTTTTTAATACGCTTCTTGTCTCTCTCTTTCTTGCCTCTCGCGGCGCGGCGCGGAGCTGTTTCTCTCTCCGTCTCGCTCTCTATCGCCCTCTTTTCCTCTCCGCCCTGCACCCCCGTATGCGTGATGTAGCGCCTCGTTCGGTTCGTTCGGTTGGTCGGTCGGTCGGTGCGCGGCCTCTGGGTTTTTTTTCGCTCTATCGATAATTTGTTTGGATAATTTCCAATGGTATTGATCTAGATGTACATCCTGCAGGACGAGCGCAACGCCTATACCGTCGCGCACAAAGCGCGGCGATGGGCGCACGTATATACGTGTGTAGAGGCGGAGGACGAGACGGAAGGTGAAAGAGGGTCGGGGCTGATCGTGAGTTACTGACGTTTTAGTATTTATCCATCTACGAGCTCGTTTTCCGCGTATCCGCTTAGGCGGTGGAGACACCCATACACATCTACACGTGCAATATCGTGCACAGGCGCGCATCGTTCTCACGGAACACGCACGCATGCAACCGACCGGCTCGGTCCAGACACCACCGGCATACGACTATACCACACGACTATATACGAGTGCGCTCGGCCGTCCGG
>NW_017305569.1:185061-186179 GCF_001594115.1 Trachymyrmex septentrionalis | reverse complement strand
TGGGTGGGTGGGGTTGGAAACTTTGATGAATCGCCCTCGTCGCCGATACCGCAGATCGACAGATACGATGGCTGGTCTGTCGTCGCGCGGATTCCCCGTCACGGGGTGAGAAAAAAGAAAGTCGACGGGCGACAGGTGCACGCAGCCGCGGCTTGAAGGCTAAATGATCCTGTTTGCACACCCTTATCCTTGCACCTGCCTGTTGATTTTTTTTACGAATCTTCAGAGTGTCCCGCGCACTGATGTGCAATTTCAATTGTATTAAGCGATATCATATCGAGATTAAACGCTATCACGAATGTGATACAATTTTAAATTTGTCAAAATAACCAAAATATTTAAAAACAAAACTACTAAATACATATCGACATGTGTGTTTGATTGTTTAAATTTATTTTTATGAGTTATAGGATTTACTTTATTTTAAATATATCAACGTTCGGCTTGTATATGTCCTTTCGATCAGGCTTAACAAATGTTACGATTATAATTTATTAATCAATTTTTAAGGAGCGATAAAAAAATGTCTTTATTTATTAATGAATAAATTCGTAAATATTCCACTTCCATGACTGAGCAGGACGAAGAAGAACGGAGAAGAAATGGATAGGGAAGAAATTGTTTGTGTTTGCAAAGACAATGCATTAGCCGTGGAAAGAGTAGCGGAATAGGATCGGACGGATAAGAGATAGGGTGAGGTGAGAGACTTCTGTTCTTTGGGGTTGGTTTTCACCTCACTTAGTCTCTCGTAACGGTCGACTCGGTGACCGAGGGCAACCGGAGAGCCGGTGGGTGGGCGAGGATGCGCCGGTCTTCGTACCTTCGAGTCAAGTTTTAATTAGCTTTTCCGAATTACCGATGTAGCGGACTCCGACTCGCCGCTTCAGACTCCTTTGCCGGAAGGACAAAGAGGGAAACTCGGAGTTACCCGCGCCTCTCTCGTTTTCCCCTGACCGCGTCCCTGACTTGGACAATAGCCAAGCAGCCGAGTACAAGGATCTTGATGAGAACGTCTAACTCGGCGAGTGTTCGTAATTTTGATCCTTAGAACGATCTTCTTAAGTATTTCCTTAAGTATCTCTCTTCCCCCCCCTCTCTCTCTCTCTCGCTCTCGCTTT
>NW_017305569.1:182136-184961 GCF_001594115.1 Trachymyrmex septentrionalis | reverse complement strand
CTCTCTCTCTCTCTCTCTCTCTCTCTCTCTCTCTCTCTCTCTCTCTCTCTCTCTCTCGCTAGATCCGATTATGCAAAATCATGAACAATTCGGTAAGGCAGTTTGGAATTATAAAAAAAAAATGTACGTGATACAATAATACAATTCTCAGATATTATATATAACTGATTATCGCAAAATCGACAAGCATGCCGAAGCGACGTAACTCGAATTAATTAAAAATTGATAATTCTGCAGTCCCTGTGTTTATGCGGGCGCTCTCGTGATGCGTAATAACGTAAAAGTAAATAAACAGACACATATAGCTGATACCTATCCCTGCGCGGCAAAACGAATAATGGGCGCGTCGATCGGAAATATAGGAAATGGATAAGAATGCATTGATTATAACGAACTATAATGCGATTTCTCTGATACCGAGGCGGCCGACGACGCTGTTCGAATCCATTTCACGTTACGTAAAATCCTATTAAACATCCGATGTATCGATGTTCTCGATAAACGCGACGTAAACCGCTTTAACGTGTTACCGGCGCTGACCTATGACTCTGATGATTAAAACGCGGACTTCTAAACAACGTTCGACTGTTCCTAATTACCTCGCGTTGCGTATCGAATTACACCAACAAACTCTCCCTCTCTTGCCTATCCTTGCCGTAATTTTCGTATCTTGACGCTGTTCAAACTTAACCAGCGTCATCGACCGACGCAGAGTGGGAGGGGAGGAGCGCGACGATTGACAATGACATTTATATTGACGCAGAAATCACGCGTTATTCAGCGTTTGATATATCCCGAGGATACGATATATCTAACGAAATTAATTAACACTGTAATTATTGACTTCACAGATAATTAAACGCCAAGTTACTTATGAGTTAATAAATTATCATTTAGATGTATTATATCCGCAGCAATTTACATTAAAATTATTATTTTTCAATCTATTTTATATTTATTAGATAAACAATTTTACGTGACGGTAAACAACGTTCCACACGTTTATACACAATTGCTTTCAAATTAGCCTTACAATTACTACGTTGTTCCATTTCGCTGAAACTGTTACATTGAAATGATTTATCAGGTACATAAAGTAATAAACTGGAGCAAGATCAGAAAGAGTGGAGCGTTCCAGAGCAACCGAGCAAGATTGTCCAAGATTGTTTCCACACGCGACGATGCCTATGGTGGAGCAACAACGGTACGCCAGAGTTCCTTCAAGGTCTTCCTCCAGGTGAGAGGAAGGAGAGCAGGAGAGCAGCTCGAGTTGAGGAAAAATCTCGCGAGCCTTCGTTCGCATCCCCAATCTCGCGAAAGCCGTCGAATTCGTTTAACGAGGACGGTCGGATGGCAGAGGCCTGTCGTCGAAAAAATCGTCGCCACACCCACACCCACACCCACACACCCACCCACGTGCCCCACCCCTCCTATTTCTCCCTGTCCCCCTGTCCCCCTGTCCCTGTGAAACCCCCTGGATGCGGGAGGGGCATGCTAGCCGTGCCATCAAGGTGCTCGATATTCCGCGCATTTCGGTATTTCCCAATTAATAGGAAAGCGCGCGCGAGAGCGTTCGCTCGCTCGCTCGCTCGCCCGGTCTCTCGCGCAAATAGGAACAAAAAGAAGCGTACGTATACACGTACATGTGCGCCGCACGCGCGAGTGGCCGTGCGCGCGGGCGCACACGCGTGCACGCCGAAATATACGGGCACGCGTAAACACACGTACGTGACCGTGTACCTATACTATAGCGCAGGCGTATTCTGACAAAGCTTCTAACGCGAAAAAAAGCAGGGACTGCAAGCGGACGGGAGGGCGCGACGTAGGGCGGGCAGGAGGGACGAGGGGGTGGATGGTCGAGCGCGAGTAGAAGAGAGACGACTATCACGGGTGCGAGCGAGAAGCTGGACGATTGGATAGAATCAGCAGTCTGCGAGTAACAATGGGGGGTTCAATTGAAAAAATAATTTAATGTGTCCTTTTAATTAAACAGAGAGGAGGGACAGGCGGGTGAGGACCGAACGGGTGGCACCGGCGTACACCGCGGCGTAGGGCGAGGGTACGGGGATGGATGGACGAGAACCGAAAGAGGACGTACGGGGTGGCGCGGAGAAGCAGCCAGCAGCAGCAGGAGGAGCAGGAGGACGAGGTGGAGGACGCGGAAGAGGAGGAGGTGGAGGCGCGGCTCGGATGGACGCGGAAATTTAAAACCTGATCAATTGATAGGACGGAATGAAAAAAGTAGGGTTGTGGGGTTGCGCGGGTGGCGGTGCCGGAGGAGAGAGAGAGCGGGTGCCACGGCGCATCGGCGGCGCGGGAGGGGGATGACGAGGCGGAGGAAGGCGGCGGAGGAGGCGACGAAGAGAGGGATACGGAGGGGGGGAGGGGAGGGGGGGAGGGCAGCGAGGAGTGCAGGCTGGCCCGCGGAATAGGGGTGAGACGAGGGGGTTAGCGGGTGAGAGGCAGGAGAGAGGAGGCCGCGGCGAGAGAGGCGGGTAGATGGGATTGCCGGGCATTATTCTGAAACGCGAATTTGTTCATTTGTTTCTTCCCTCTGTATGCGCCGCGGCGTGTGTGCATCCTTTTATCGACTGAAATCCAGGCTTCGAATTACCGTGCAAATGATTTTTTTTTTGAGTGCGCACTCGCGCTAGTCCACCCCCTAGCACATGCACCCTCCGCGCGTCAGCCCCCGGTGCAGGCTCTTCCCTCCCGATTTTCTCGCTGCAACCCTCTTCTGCATCGCGCCGTTCACAGCGGCCCCGCGACACCCGCGCGCGCGCGTTTTGAACTCAAAAGGAATTTAAAACCACTGCCGATGCCCG
>NW_017305569.1:181407-182036 GCF_001594115.1 Trachymyrmex septentrionalis | reverse complement strand
GCCGCCGCCGCCGCCGTCGCCGCCACCGCCGATGCCGCCGTCACCACCGCATCGCCGCCGCGACCGCCGCGGCAGCACCATGAGATGACGCACAATGAAACAAACGAAAAATGGGAATTCCCCGATCTGTCGAGTTACCCGCGGGGGTTTGTGTTACCTGAGTTCCGATTCGCGACACTTTACGACGATAACGCGCTTGATATCGCGTTCGTACCGAAGTACCTTCGACCACTTGATTCGGCTTTTGATACCAAGAGTCAAGGACTCCCAAGCTTACGGAACACATAGAAATTCAATTTTTTTCAGAAAAATTCATCTATGTAGAATTTATATCTTTGTAAATATAAACAATTCGAAACAATTGAAAATTTTAAAGTCTAAAAGTTTTATATTTACTTAATTTTTCTAATTCATTAAAATGCTGTATATAAGAACGTTATTTTAAAAGAAGTTATCAAAAAGGAAAAGTAAAGAATTTCTTATATAATACAATTGTGGATCTCAAGTTTTTTATTTCTTTTATGATACACGCACACGCGCACACACACACACACACACACACACATATATGTGTGTGTGTATAAATAAAATGACATATATATCGTAAATATTGTATAAATATAGGTCGT
>NW_017305569.1:178745-181307 GCF_001594115.1 Trachymyrmex septentrionalis | reverse complement strand
CGTGTGTGTGTGTGTATAAATAAAATGACATATATATCGTAAATATAAATATAGGTCGCCATCGATGTTTGGTGATTTAAATGCTTTGATACTATCAAAGTGAGTTTAAAGCGTTAATTGACTTCTCCTCGACAATTCGATGGACATGATAATGACGACAACACGTCGGTTTGGAACACGAGCGACGACGACGAAAGTCAGCGTGGTACCGCGACGCAAGCAACTTCTTCACAATTGACTTCGTTAACGCGACGTTTCCGACGCGGAAGAGCGCAAGTACGACGACGTACGGCGCTTCTGAACCCCAATGGACATTATTACGAGGCGAACTGAACCATAGATAAACTCCCGGCGCACGAGATCACGGAGCGCTGCGGAGCAATATGAAACTTCTCGATCTAATATGGCTTGAGGCGGCGACGAAGCGTGACGTCACATCCGCCGTCCCATCCACCGGTCATCTTGAATATTGAGTCGACCACCGACGGACCGGAAGTTATGAGATTCGGATTCCGACCCCGATGCCTCGATCCGCGTTTATATATCACGAATCACGAATGACTCCGTTTCGGCTCGGTGAACGTCTCCCGAGCATGCGACTTTCCCTTGCGTTTGCGCCTCGGCACTGGATTGCTGGATGCCGCGGATTAATGCCGTTTTGCACACTCTGCTCGTATTTTATCGCGGCGAGCGTATCGGTGTAATACTCCATGCAGTCGAGTAAACAATCTGTAAACGAGAGGAAGCTGCAATACCCTCCTGTACGAAAGGATAAATAAATAATCGAGAGTCGCGCTGATTTGCGTTGTTTAACGCGACAAAAATAATGCGTCGCGCAAATTGTGAATTACGAGATCGGACGATGTATAATTTTGTATGACGCAAATTGCATTTCGCGCTTATTTCCGCGCATCTTTCCTCGATACTTTGTATAATGTATTTATACGAATGCGAGAACTGGAGCAGCGCATTAATAATAACCCTATTAGCCGACTGTACCGAGGCAAAACAATCGATAATTCATTTGTTGCGTCCATTAAAAATGTAATTTAAAAATATATTAAAGGGGTCGGTTCTCTGGTGACGGAGAGAGAGAGACAGAGAGAGAGAGAGAGAGAGAGAGAGAGAGAGAGAGAGAGCGACAGTGAGCAGGAGAGAGAACGAGAGGGAATGACGAAAGGAAAAAAAGAGACGAAGGATGAAAGAGTGAGTGAGTATGTGTGTGTGTGTGTGTGTGTGTGGGAGAGAGAGAGAGAAAGAGAGAGATTGAGAAAGTGTGGAGGCGGAGGTATGCCGGTCGAATGCAAATGAATTATTAAAAATTTAATCAATCGAATCGGCAGTGCCTTGCTTCCCATCTACGACGTAATGATTATTCATGCTGAGGTGGTTTCGCGCGAACGAATATTTATAATTTGTTTATTTAAATTGTTCGGCCGGCTCCGTCAGCGGGTCGCGCACCCTCGCGAAATTGCGTTATTAAGTTTACCGTTTCGTATAAATCGCGTTTCCAGGCCAGATTATTGGAAACTCGGAAGCTGCCCACTTTATACGCTCTTACAGTATGTAGAGGCCAGAAGGTCTCGCCACCTTTTCTCACCGAACGAGAACGTATTTACAATACCGGCGAATATCTGCATAAAAGCGAGATTCGAAGTATAGACTTAACACTTTTCATTTATCTATCGAGCTCCATACAGCTGCACTAATAAAATATCTCACTCTTAGCGCAGTTTGTCAACATGCATTATACATGCATCCAAACCTTGCGAATAAGTTTTCAAAATATTTGATTTTACATTTAATAAACGAATGTTATTTTCAATATATATTTTGTTCGTACTAGAGAATTACAATTTAATTTACGGTTCATAATTCTGCCGAATCAAAATAAAATTTATTGTAATATTGTGCGAGAGAGCCGGCTATAATCAGTCCGACTCTCATAATGGAACTCGAATATTTTATTTATATAGTCTTCAGCTAATAAAAAGATAGACTTTTCGATCCCTCAAGAAAGGGAGTTCGATGTTCCTCCGGGAAGAATTCTCGCAAATTTGACAACGTCTCGTTTCCTGCTACCCTTCTGGGACTACCGCCGTTCTTCGGCGCCCGCCACGCGCCTCTTCGGCGTTCCCGCGTCATATTCCAAGGTAATGTCGATCGATCGGCTCATTTAAATGTTGACCGCCTCGGCATGGATATAAAATTCAAAGTGCCTTCATAGATACTTTCATATGCGGCGATCTCTTCGCTCCTCCGCAGCAGCCTATCCATTTCTGTCTCGGTCTCCGTCCCTCTCGGATCCCATCGGTCGAAACGTATTCGTCGGCCTAATATATTTATGCAGGAATATATGCATGTACATGGAACCCACTCTCTATCCCTTCCTTGTGCGCGGGGCCCTTTACGGAATGCGCGTGTACTGGTACACATGCATATGAAATTATGTACGTAGTAGTAAGATTATGCATGTGCCTGACCTCGAGAATCGATACGTATATAGAAAGGAGGGGGGTAAAGTGGTCAGCCAAACTTTCTGGCTGCTCACTCACTGCTGAG
>NW_017305569.1:175655-178645 GCF_001594115.1 Trachymyrmex septentrionalis | reverse complement strand
TATATGTATATATGTATATATAATATTTTGACATCAATAGTTGCTGAATTAATGAATTATGAATTAATGAATAAATGTAAATAATTGCCTTAAATTCTCAATTCAATGATTTTTATTTTAATCTTTTTGCCCACCTTTTAACCCTTTTCGTCCTTCTCAACTTAATGATTTTTATTTTAATCTTTTTGCCTACCTTTTAACCTTTTCCGTCCTAACTGCTAAAGTTTTATTAAGGGAATAATTATTTTTATGCAAGTGCTAGTTTTAGAGTTGGGAAGCAATCGGGGCACCGATTTGTTAACATGTTCTGATTTATGAATTAAGTTATTTAACATCGACTCCTTTCTATAGAATGATAAATAGAAAAAAATACAGGTTATGCATAGCTGCTAGTAAATCTCTTCTCACTTTCTATTTATTTTCAATATTCTTCATATAGTTCGAAAGATTATACTCTGAAAGTAAATACGAATTCCAAACGAAACTCGTTAACCTGTCGAGCTCACAATCTTCTTATTGGTTAAAACTACGGCAGATTCGCAGTGTTACGCAGTTACCTTCGAATTCCGAAATTGGATGATGGCACGAAACATAAATAGTCCGTGAGGTTTTTAATCATTTTCTCCTCGCGCGGAATACAAAGTTCAACGCGCGTCCATGTTGCTCGAAGGGAAGAAAAACATTGCGTCGGTACAACGCTGTCAAAATATACCTTCCTCGCATCCGTCCCGCGGGCTCCACATTACGTGAACGTTAAATATTATTTTTAGGGGGACACATTTATTTGCGAATAAAAAATAGAGCTGTCTCGCGAATAAAGTGGAACCTCCGCGAATACGCGAAGCGTATTTCGCCGAAGCGCCTGTTGCTAAATATTCACGCGGCCTCTCTTCCCCCGACGTATCCCTCCCCACTAGTGTATTCACATATATACGTTAATTACTCAGTAAACAGTAATTATTTCTCTGAATATAGAACATTCTATTCATTTCTTTGTGTGAAAATGCGTAATTTAAAATGACTAATCATGTCGCTGTGATAAATTTTATGTATATAAAAGAAGCGGAACGAAACATTTTTTTTCACGGTAAAAAAGTTCGATGTATAATATACATGATGTAATCTCGATCCTTGCAGAGAAAGATCTTTTCCTTCAAAATATACTATATTGTAATGTGATCAAATCTGATGACACTTTAACTGTCAGACGATGAATAAGTAACAGCAAGTATTATTTTCCACTGAATAATTTTACAATTAGTTGTATAATCTCGTAATAATTTTTCTTAAAATTGCGTGCGTTTGGAAAAAAGAATGAGTTACCTCCAAAATATAACAGACAATCAAAAAGAAAGAGGAAAAGAATTAAAAGACGATCATTTGTATAGCATCAATAGGATGAGGAAGGAAAATAGCAAATGAGAAAGGAAATATACGAAAGCATTCCGGTGGTATTTCGATAGAATATGAAAGAAGAAAGGTGAAAAATGATCAAATTTTTTGGTAGGGACCGGTGTAGCTCAATGCATTTACAGATATGCAGGATAAATGCGTATAGTGCGGCAACGACGTAGATATACACACATATGTATGTATATGTATATATAAAATTTTATATGTATAAAATACACATACATATCCAACTCCAATACATATGTACACGCACACACGCACCCGCACACACGCACACACACATACATTATATATATATATATATATATCTAGCTATATATACGTATAGTCACATCGAGACTACGTAACCGCGTTAGCGGAGAGAATCTGGCCGCGGGGTGCTTTTTAAAAATTCGTGATTTTAAAATTCGCGTTGGCAAACAGTCCCCACTCGATTCGAAGCGCGCTCACTCCCCGAACGACTCCCTTCTACACCCCTTACGGCACCCCCCCGTCGCCGTTTCGACTCTTTTAGCTGCACTCATGCCGCCGACGGCGCCAATGGATGACAAAATATAAGCTCCAAGCCTGGATTCAATCAGAAATGGCGGCGACCCGCGCCACACATACGCAACGCTTTTTTTTTCCTTTGTCGGCGGACGCCCCTGCCTGGGTTTTCCGCGGGTCGACGGCTCAATAAATAACCATAAGAACGCGGAGACTCACTTTGTATGCGAATGAAACGATCATATGTACGCCTTTCCGTAGTTTTAGGGATAATGAAGCGGTCGGCAGGCTGCAAAGAGTCGTTTGGAACGAACCGCAGAGTGTGGTTTCACCCCCCTGAGTGCATCAGGTATTCTCTTATTCTTACATTATGTGATAAAGATAGTAATAAACAGTAGTGAAAACACGAAAGTACGATGAATAGCTAAATCTGACTTTAAAAATTATATTTTTGTAAATTATAGTACAATGAATGTCATCGTAATAAAAACTGATGCAATATCGGTTGAAAATCAAAATTTTATTTCACGCGGTACAAATGTATTGGTTGCAGTATAAATATATCCAAGGTATTTTTATGTATATATTAACTCGATCATCTATAACGTATTTAAATTTAACGACAATAGGTATTCTAATTTTCTATCGCTACGTGACTGTTATGCATAAAATAACAAATGATGTGTACATGATATACAGTAAGAAAATAATTTTGCAAATTTCTGTAGACATCGTCATATTAATAACCGAAGGAGCGTTTAGTATCAGAAAAAATATGTGTAATAAAAGAAATAATTCGCCCGATCGCATCCTTATCAGAAAAATTAGATTCGATGGATAAATATTTGCGCAGCCGTAAGCGAAATATATTTGAAACGACCGATGAGATTTGTTGCGGGAATTACAATTTTTTTTTGCGAAAATAAAAGTTTACATTTCCTGCAACTAAATTTTTAATCGAGCCGACTTTATATCAGGACAAATTTTTATTCGTGGCTATGTGCGATGATGGGTTCCCTTTGAATCGAATATTTTATTGATTAATATCGAACGCTGAGTTACCACTGAGAATAATCAAGATTCCAACATAA
>NW_017305569.1:174670-175555 GCF_001594115.1 Trachymyrmex septentrionalis | reverse complement strand
TTATTGATTAATATCGAAACGCGTCTCGCTGAGTTACCACTGAGAATAATCAAGATTCCAACATAGATACGATCGATCGTGTAATGTAACGTCTAATGCAATTACGAAATATCATAAGAATAAGAATTTTGTCGCAGATATGACACCCATATTTAACTCGCGTGCTGAAAAAAACTTGGAGACATAACTTAATAAATAAATCAATTTGATACTCATCGTTACATATCTGATATTGCAATATTTGATATTTGTTACATATCGATATTTGCAAATGCGATTTGATTGAAAAACTCAGATGAATTTTGTCTTCAGGTATAGTTTTTTACAGTTTAACACGTTTGCGCGACAGTCGTCAACCGGTATTACTTGTTCCTGATGATAATTAATTATATGAGTTATATGTAAGAAATAATGAAATAATAAACCTGATTATATTGATATAACTGTGTTCCGATAAGTAAATGAGGTAACACACGGAGCGGCTTAGCGCTACTTATAGGCTTGAGAGTT
This sequence comes from Trachymyrmex septentrionalis, assembly GCF_001594115.1. Taxonomy (NCBI): domain Eukaryota; kingdom Metazoa; phylum Arthropoda; class Insecta; order Hymenoptera; family Formicidae; genus Trachymyrmex; species Trachymyrmex septentrionalis. Next base: position 175,045 of record NW_017305569.1, on the reverse strand, counting down.
GAGTGTCATTGAGTTGTCAATGATAATAATACGATGCGCGCGGTGGCCTCGTCTACACTATTCAACATCAACAGTCGGTCTCACCGTTACGAAATATTTCATGACTACGAACTAAATATCGCTACGTTGATAGAAAAGTGATACGAGTAAACAATTAGCATTTTTGAAATTAGCATTGATAAGAGAAAAAAATCAATCTTGAGGACTAATTAAGAAAAGATAACATATTGATGTAGCTCATTTGCTTATACACTTGTAAAACAGATTTTCCGGAAAAAGATATTATTCTTCAATCTATCATGAAATAAAATCGATATTGGAATAATCACACATATTCATGTATATATATATAAATATTATTAGCAGAAAACAATT
>NW_017305569.1:173790-174570 GCF_001594115.1 Trachymyrmex septentrionalis | reverse complement strand
TTAATTGTCAAAAATCATTAAATTTAGGTTAAAATAATTTTGGACATTGATTTTGCATGAAATACTATGGCATTAGCATCATGTATTATAATATGAAAGACTAAAAATTTATTCTAAATGTAAGAATATATAAATTTAAATTTGTACGTTTTGTCTTAAGACATTAAGTCAATTTTATTTATTTCGAGAGAGCACGGAAAGAACGGTTTTGCTGAAATGTCTAAAAGTTTAACTCGATACAGATCTGAAAATAATTTTGTTGGCGTATCAAAATAATTATGTAGGACGCTCGAGTATGATGAACAATGTTGCAAAAAATTTGGACATTCTGGTAACTGTCTTGAGCGTCTCACATAATTATTTTGATGGTCTAATAAAATTATATCCAGATCTGTATCTAGTTAAATTTTTAAATACTTCTAGTAAAACTGTTCTTTCTGTGAGGGAAATTATTGATTTAATCTTAATATCGTATTTATTTTTACTGCATAAAGTTACGATAAAATTAAGTACGCCAAGAATAGTTTTTATTTCATTATTAGAAATCCTTTCTAAAAAGATATTGAAAAAAGTCACATCTCTGATAAAGTGCGATGAAACTTACGCTATATGAAGATTTTTAGTCTTTTAAAGAATATACATATTATACAATCGAAAGGATAACAATAAATAAAAGTAAAGTTGTAGAAATCATAATAGATATGTACTATCCTAATTAAAATGTTATTTCAATATAGAATTTTAAAAATCTATCATTTTTCTATCAAAGCAAAGCGATAC
>NW_017305569.1:155148-173690 GCF_001594115.1 Trachymyrmex septentrionalis | reverse complement strand
TATTTCAATATAGAATTTTAAAAATCTATCATTTTTCTATCAAAGCAAGCGATACATGTATGTCGAATATACCATATCTTGTATTTCAAATTTTGAATAAGTAAAATAAATGTAACACTTCGTTTGATAGCTTATTTTAGACGAATCTCGTTATCATCTATAAGAATAACTCCGTTCGGGAGCGTTTTGAAATAGAAATATTATTATTCGAATCTTAATTGACAAGAAAACGTATTTCGAACTGGTCGAAATGAAACAAGAATGTGCAAACAATTTAATTGAACAAACCGCTATAAACCGTAGATGCTAACGTTAGACGCACGAACGAGAACGAAGCGCGAAACGCTCATTTATCGAAATTAATTTCGGACAAAAGGAGCAGGAAGTATGCCGCACATTTTGGCGCGCATACATTTATTCTATAATTCATTGAATATTTCGCGGTAACGAGACTGGCTGGCCGTATGTGTTTACGGCCTTGGTGTTTGTTTTGGTAGCGGCACGTTATGTCGTACGCAAGGCCGCCGCGCCGGCCGCGCGCCGTGTTGTCATTCGTTCGGCGAGACTCGAGTTCACAGGTTGCCGGATAAGCCGCTCTGCGTGTCGCCTCATTACCCAACGGAACGCGATCACGTCCGGGCACCGTATCGACATCGAATTCGATTCTACCTTTAATACCTAACGACTGCAAACCCGCGGAAATAGGTAACTCTTGCAACAGACGACTGTGTTGTCTGAATACTTTTGATCGTTTGTCGAAGTAAGCGTTCAACGCGAACGATTTCTTTAGACTCGTAGGTTTAGGTTAGGTTGAACTACATGAATACTGCGAGTGAAATTCAAATCATTTTGCCGCAACGTACGTATATATGGGCTATACTAATTTTCTTAACAAAGTTCAGATTCGCATGTCTTTCATCGCATTTTCAACTTTACGCTGGTTTAAACGTAATTTGCTCATCGTTTTCGGGTTGAGAGCGCGAAGTAATACAGGGATCGCGTGATTCAGGTAACGTAAAACAGATATCGAGCGTTTATTTGTAATACGTGGTCCTCATTGAATTTATGCATTTAAAATACATGACGCTTGCAATACTAAATTTCGCTCGTACATTTTCGTATGAATGCATCTTAATTTGTCTCATTAATATGATTAATATAGGATTTTATTAATACATGCATCGTAATATACCAATTAACGGTGTTAGAATGTCGAAAGTTATTTTCGAATTTATCGGTTGCCAATGGAAACGTCCCGTTTGTTGATTGACTTCGAGAATCACACTGTATCGCGATTGCGATACGATCGTAATTAAGGTCGCGTTTTAATATTTTTTAACTACGTAAGCTCGGTTTGCGATTTGTTGAAACCCGCAGTCGCGCGTGAGTTTCATATTTTGTTTTAATTCGCAGGTGTCGAGCGGAGAACTCCCTATTCGTGTTCCACGTTATTTTTTCGTCAATTAACCTGCCGTATAAAATGTCGTGCGATTATCCCATCTCGGTGATTATGTGCGATCCTAAGTAACTGTTCTTTCGCGAATGTAGTGTTGTACGAGTGCAACGAACGAATCTGAGAAGAGGAGGAGGAGGAGGAGGAGAAGGAGGAGGAGGAGGCCTGGGAGGCATCGGGCGATGGCGAAGCAATCATGGGGTAATTATTATTTTATTTGCTACTTACACAGTTGATCACTTATGATAATTTTATGTGCATTTATAAGTTGATCACTTGTGTATTAATTTTATTTTATTTTAAGTAACAATATTTTTCTACACATTAATCTTCCCTCTGCAATCGTATTTTTACTTCTTCCCTCCCCCCTTCGTCTGCAATCTGAAGTTCCATCTAATTGTAAACCTTTTTTTACAGCTCAAGATTTTTTATTGTTCTACATTTTTTAAAAATGTGAAAAGAATTGTGGATTTCTGTTATGTTACTAAGTAGTTTTTAACTCGAATGTTAAAAAATACACACGATTAGGTCATTTCGTGTTTTGCACATTTCTTTTCTTTGAAATACTAAAAGTAGGTACTAAGCAATTAGTTATAACATTTATATATAATTTTTTTTAATACACAACCTTATATATGTACACTTTCTAAAGATATTTTTTAAGTATATGTAGGGATCATTTAATCATTTTTGTATATAAAAGTAATGAAAATTAATCTAGAGCATGAGCTAGCCATCGCGTGTAGTAAAAGACCGGAAAATCATCGTGTGTACTAAAGATTAAATTGCCCTCCTTTATTTTGAAGAAATTTGAGAGTAAAATTTTGCTTGTGCCAAAAAATTAAGATTGCAGACGAAGGGTTAATTATTCAGAACATTGCTCCAATTTACATATACTTTTGTTTTACAGTTCTACGTAGTTTCGACGTAGTCGCAACTCCGCCGCTGCGGATCGTCGTATCGGTGAGTGATACATTGTTTTTTATCTTATTAACTTTGACAGCTTCGAATTTTGTTTATTGGAAATGTAGATCCGAAAGAAAATGATAATAGACGTATAATATGTAAATGTATATAAGTTAAGAGATCAACTTAAAAATCATGCTGACAAACGCGGACATGTCATACTTAGCTTTTCGAGAGCCAGCAAATGGAAAAGGTCGTGCAAAGATAGCATCCGGGACGAGCGAAAAAAATTCAGATATTCCCCGCGAGCTAAACCGTGTAACACAAGCAAAAGTCATTTCGATGCGCTACCGTCTATTTATATTTCACAAATCGCTTTCAAAAAGAGCGCAATACTTTGGGATTAGCGGGTACCGCGCAAAAAAATGTCACAGAGAATCGTCTATGAGCCGCGGCAGCGAGTCAGGAAAAAAATTCGGAAATATTATTAAAAGCCGCTGGATCATCGCTCTGCGCACCCCCCGGCGGATACTGTGGTCGTCAGGGTGCGAGGGGGATGGTCAGGCTAGGCCGTTGGTTATCTTCGGCGGACAGCCCGTATTCAAAATACGAGCTCGTACGTGTCCGAGAAGAGAGAGGGTGGAAGAGAGACAGAGGGTTGAGGGGGAGGGGGAGGGCACCCCTTAATGCTGTGGCATAAAGTATGTATTACGCGATATAAAGCCGTAGAGAAAGGGAGGAAATAAAGTGCGTCGCCGCTGGCGAAACTGGGTCTCCATATGAAACGCACGTTGGGATTTTTCGGTCACGTTTGCCTGATTGCAATCAGGCTACTCGTCGATCTTGCAAATAAAAGTTATATGGCGACTGTTTGTGCTGAATTACCGACACGTGTTTTGTACCCAAAGCATCCTACGCGGCATGCACGCTGCCGGCAGCACGAAAAATTCGACGGTCCCAGCGCACCGCGAGCGGCGGGATCCTCTCGTCTCGTAAGTGAAACGTTCGAAGCGAATGGAAATATTGAGTATATATACGCGTTGTTACGAATACGCGTTTGTCCCGAGTGTATCGCATTGTATTCGCGCAGGCGATGCTTGCTACACTAGATTAAAATCGAAGAGAGATATAGAAAGAGAGAGAAAGAGGGGGAGAGAGAGAGAGAGAGAGAGAGAGAGATATGTAATTAAAGCGTAACCCGTAAAATTCATTTCGAGAAATAATAGTCTGTAAACTAAATTATTTTGGTTAAAATAAGAGCGCGAATATAAGAGAAAAAGAGAGAAAGTTGTATTTATTAGATATACACAATGATACACAATTTAATATTATACTTGTATAATACGAATGTATTGAATCCAAAGTTTCTTATATAATACTTTATATAAAACAATTTTATTAATGCGCGATAATCGTTAACGCCGTTTCTAATATTAATAGAATTAGCGTTCTCTTCTCTCGTATATAATGCCTATATCAAACGGCTATAAATATTCTTTAGTGACAATTCAACGGTGTTCATTATGCGGCTGAATCACGGGTAAACGTTCGCATCTGTAATCTAACAGACTCGTATATACGTTCACCAATGTTGCGACCCGAAAGCAGATACAGAACTGGTTCTGACATCTTTGGTGGTTCATTACGGAGCGTATCGTGCAACGGACAAAAACCGGGCGGAGCGATGTAGTCCGCCGCTCGCGGCCGCATTATTATCATTAATTATATGCGCATTACAGACACGACTGTCGGTAACAGTGTTGCGGTTATTAGAGGAGGGAGCTAAGTGGCCGCGTGCTCGAAACAAACGCTCGGGAGTCCACAGTGTGCTTGATGCGCTTACGGAAAACGAGGGAGAGAGAGAGAGAGAGAGAGAGAGGGGAGGGGGGGAGAGGGAGAGAAACGGGGAAAATAAAAGAAGGGAGGAAAATCAGAATGGCGAAAACTCGCACGAGTAACCCCTGCTCGACGCGGAGTTTTTTTTTTGAAGGTCCGTATCTACCGGTACGGCGAGGCTGGGTTTAATGTAATGCTATAAAACCGGCATAATTTAGTAATGAACGGCCACTTTGCACAAATGGCTTCGTGCATCATGGCCAAACCAAAGAAGTCCCTTTGGCCGAGTGAGCGCGTGATAGGATAATAGTAATGTGCTTAATGGTAAATGGAGGCATTCAAGAGGCCGGGATTCAGATGGCACTCATAATGGTCGCTCGGACTGGCGTATCACCCCTAATAAGTACAAGTGGCACAAAATAGCTGTAATCACTTGACATCGTGGATCGTAAGATCATCCTGCTCCCCACCGTCAAGACATCGAGCTCGATGCTATCATGACATCTTAGTATCGCCTATCTACCTACCTCGAGTCGGACTCACGTCGCGATAAAGCGCCACGCCCGTCGTTCTCGTTTAAGGAATATAAAGCAATAATGACTAGAGTTTGCAAAGAACGATATACACTGATGTGAACTAGGCTATTGTAAAAGAGTTTCAATCCCTTTTAATGTTTGTTAAACTTTCTGATTAAAACAAGGAATATAAAGTTTTAATATACACGATGAGTTATTTGTGTTCTGCGCACATTTCTCGTCTTTGAAGTACAATAAGAGCATGTAGCTAAATAATAACCGATTTTTCTCCTTTTTTTTTAAATATACAATTTTACAAAAGATGTTAAGATATATATAAGAATTACTTCATAATTTTTGTATACTTGAAAAAGTGAGAAAATTAATCCTGATACGAACGATCTATCATGTACGTAGTAAGAAAGAGAATCGAAAAATCATCGTGAGTACTAAGTTGAGATAATTAATGTGTTCACATGTTACAAAACTCTCGAAATCAATACCTATCTAAAATTGAATATAACAAACAGATATGGAAACACAAGAGTTAATGAGATTATAACGCGGCTAACGAGATTAAAAAACATAATACTTTTTTAAAACTTATACACTTCTTTAATTCAGGAAGCAAATGAGAGAGAGAGAGAGAGAGAGAGAGAGAGAGATCATACATTTCGACTCACTTTGGAGTCATCCTCAGCGATCAGACGACCTATAAGTGACTTATTTTGATTGGACTGAGGAACAATGTGATATGATTACTGAAAATGTAAAACAGTTATGACCTGATCGATCGTTGAGAATAATTTCAAATTAAATCGAAACGTGTCATTTGTTTCTCGGATTAAAGAAATCTAAGTTATTACATTACTTTTTCTACACCGTTAACTGCGTTGTCTTAATAGCCCTTGTTTTTCCTTCCAATTTTAATATAATAGTCCGTATTAAGTGTGCAGTTTGAAATTGGAAACAGAGTTAAGGGATATATTTGGTCCAAGTTTCCTCAAAAGAGGAGAGCAGAGCGCATGGAGAAGACGGTAGGGAATCGCAAGGAATGTCGAAGTCGGTTGAGATCTTCGGGAAGAGACTTTGCTCGGGATTGAAAATGCCGACGTGCGCAAGGTCACGTTAATGGACCATACGCGAATCACGGACTAATAATAACCTGAACCATGTCGCACTATCGGCGGTAATTCAAAGCAAATTTAACGGGGAGCGTATCGCAATTGCGGACAAACCGTATATACAGCGGGAAACATAACTCACCGTTGGTTTGTTTGCATTATCTGCCGCGCTCAAATACCCATATTTATCTCGTCTCTCGTGACACCCTGATGGGAGATCGTTATTTTATTGACACCTCGCGCCGAGCGAATATTAAATAATCGGTGGGCTTGGCGGGCGAGGTGTGCGTCGGTTCGTCCGTCAAAAACTGTCCGATCCGATTTAATCAAGAAGCTCGCGAAACCACCTGAAAATTCGTAGCGTCTAATCGCTCGGTGAACGCAAACGCGAATGGGACAGGACAAAACTTCTGCCGTGTCCGAGTCCTACGATTTTTCTGATCAAACTGTATCAACGTGCGCGGTGAATTATCGGGAAAACAACCGGCATAATATCGGCGGCATTAATTCCGATAATGGCGACGGCGGGTAATTATTAATTTATACGATGCCTAGGAAAACGATTCGTGACGCCGGAGCATTTGTCACGGAGCTTAAAGTCCCCCTAAATATGTCCGCGTACATTCGGGTGTACATCCCCCTTCCCCCTCCTCCCCCTCCCTCGTCAGGCAACTCCTCCTCCTCCTCCTCCTCCTCCTCGTTTCCTCATTGCGTAAAGGGCCTATTTGTTGCTCGTGATCGATGAAACGATTTCAATTAACAAAATGCGCTACGTCGATGGTCACGGTCTCTCATTTCGGGGCGGTGGAAGCGAGCGCGTCGGGACGCTTTCGGAATTCGCCGAAAAATATGCTCGCACTCAAGGCTAATGGACCGGATGAATGAGGTCGTTTTGTCGGGTCGCGGAAATCGCATGTAGAAAAATATCAGCGCCAAAAGTGTAGCGGCGCATCACAATTCAAGCGCCACTTTGTCCCGCGTTTGCGTTTTCTCATCTCGCGGCTGAGAGTTAATTAAAAGGTCGATGTGGCCTTTGAAGTCAAACTCTATACGAAGCGTTTGCATTCTTACGGTTTTAAATTCGATTGGTCAGTACGTTTTTTGCTAATTTGATTTCAGAACGGACTGAGATTTCAGTTTCGTCTGAATTTTTGCAGTTTACGTGACAGAGGTTAATTTTCATATACCTAATTACTCACAAGGGAAAAAAGTGGAAACACGCGTTCGAAATATAATTTGTTGCAAGAGATAATCCTTTGTTTTCACACTAAGAATTTCAAATTTTAACTTTAGACACCTCTTAGTTTTTTTAAAATAAAAAGTAAATATAAAAATTGTCATGATCAGATCGGTTAACCACTTGGCAGGATAATATAGCTTTCGGAGAAAAGAGAGATGAAAAAGTAAAGTATTAATTTTGAGACCTTTTATCGACTTTTATCCGATGCACAGGCGATACAAATACAATTCGATTTAATGCGAACCTGAGTATAGTGTTGCGTGGTTAAGATGGTAATGAAAGCGCATTAATTCGAATTGTATTTGTATCGAATTTATATCATCTATGTCATCGAACAAAACGGAAAAAGTCATTGAATTCTAGAACGCCATAATACTTAATTCTTTTCCTCCTTTTCCAGAAATCTATCATCCGAGGGGATAATCAATTAATGTAATCGTGGGATAGAATCCTCGAAATCATATAAAATCTTTATGTACAATCCGATAATTACGTGTACAACCACGAGAAATCGTTATGAAATCATTATATATTAATATTAGATAAAATCGTTTATTTTATCAAATGTCTTTACATGTAGCGAAGAAAATTACATGTAATCACATGTACAAAACTATCAACTTATTAAGTGATTAGTCGATCAATGATATCAAGAATTTTATATATACTCATTTGTTAATTTTTGAAAAAAAAAAAAAAAAAAACTAATGGAAGTTTCAATTTAAGCACAAAGGACTATCTTTTGCAATAAAACTGCATTTGAAAACACATACGCTTCTGATTCTCCCTTTGTTAGTAAAACATTCATGATACTCCGGAAAATTCAGGAAAATATGTATTAGTAATTAACTCGCTCTGCGAGATATAAGATTGGAAAGAATAAGTTATCGCAGGAATATCCATGTATAAATAAATTAAGAGGACCGTTCTTCAAGATGCGTTACTGATGGTTATGTTGATTTGTCAAATTAGACCTGATACGGGAGTACTTCGATAATATGCTTTGCCGATATATTTCACAATGTGGCGCAGCCAACCGACCGTGCCAGGCTTTCCCCCGGGGAGAAATATCGCGGATTATTATTTAGTCAGTTTATCGCGCAAATTAGTCATGCGAATAGGGATTCATTAGAGCAGTCGCTTAATTATCGGTGTTACAGACGACGCCGAAGTGAGAAATACATGGCGCAGCTACGCGAACACCATGCAAGCTTAAATTCCATTCTGATTGTTTCGCGAGTGTTATCAGTGTCGATATCCGTCGTTTTGTTCGCTAAACGAATTAATTAGCTTTCGTCGTATCTGAGATATGAATAAGCACGTCGATTTGCACAATTTGCCAATTTGGGAGATTGTCTTAAGACATTCAAGAAAAAAGTACACGTAACGCTAATATATTAACCGTCACTATCGAGCGTCGCTATCAACACCATGTCCTCAACTAAATAATTATCTACGCTACGGGATCTTAATTCGCAAGCGGGTTAATTTCATTCGGCTAATCAAGAAAAGTGGGCACATCCCGACGCGGTGATTCGCTAATGATTCACGTCCAGAATCCGGAAGATCCCGACAAAGTTTTTTTTATCTCAGGGTCGACGGTGAATCCTCGCGGTTCCGCATTAGCTTGAATCGAGATAGTTTCATGCGCGCGCGAGATAGCGCGATCTCATTTGCATGGAAAAGGCGAATAGAAACTTTTTTCCCTCGGACTTCAACTTTAATTCTTAATGAAAATGAGCCCCTCGCGAAGTCGCTGCGCTGGCGATGAGACGAGAGTGAGGAGCATGACTGGTCGGCGAGAAATTCGCCGGGGGCGTTGGGGATACACGACGGTGGGACGGAGGAGGCCAAGAATTCGGGTGGCAAGGGGATGCAGGCGATGAACAATGAACGCGAGAGAGCCTGTTTCCAGCGCCTTTGGCCACGCGCTCCCCTAACTATGTACTTAACATCGTAGTTTTGAAATTGTCGTTATCTTTTACGATGTTGCTAAGCTCTGACATACGCTTTCGGCACTCTCGACGATTAATTATACAATCGCCCAGCGATTCGGATAACAAATAATTAATTAGCCATGGTTATTAAAATGAACGCTCAGTTCATTACGTTTGAATTTAATCGCGATTTAAGTAAAAGACACAAAGTATTTTTGCGGGGAAATCATGGGTTGCTTATTATAATAAACTTAAGATGCAGTTACGCGACGCAAAACAAAATTCCGAAAGATGCATCGTTCGCGATCTTATTAGACGATGGACAAAATTTTAGCCGCCTGTAGAAATCGCGGCGTACGTGTATAATACTTAGTAAGTATATGTTAGCCTTTATCTCTCGTGAGGGTCCTCGGAACCTCACCACAGGCATGAGCTTTGCTGAGGCATGAGCGGTGCTCTCTTTCGAATACAATATTTGTCGAGTAGGCAGTCGCTCGACTGCCAGCTCGCAGACAATAGTAATCGACTTCGTCGGCAGCGTGTTAGCGGCGCCAAATAAAAAAAATCGCGATCGAGAATGTGTACGACGAGCAAATAACTCATCGAGGGAATCTTATCAAAACAAAAATACCGAGTAAATTCCACGCGATTGCAGAACGTGAAATATTCAAATCTCCAAAATTTGATCAACCGGGTCGAGTCACTCCGGCAAGTTCCCTGGAGGCCGCGCTAAATCCGTCCGCTAAATCCATCCGCGCGATGCATTTCAGCGAGCAAAGTAAGCACCGTGGAAAAAAAAATCTTGGCCAAGAAAATCCCTTCTGCTACCCTTTCCCGACCCCGCCGTATCCCACCGCCGGTCGCTCCTCCTGAGTTAACAATGGGGCGAGGCTCACGTGCGCGAGGAATCAAGTGTTCTCGCACACCAGCGCAGTCCACTAGACCGAGGGCGCATGCATAATACAATGACCCTGCTAAGTACTATTTTAAAACAATGCTGAAATTGCTTTAGGGGATAAAAATGAACGAGGTAGCTAGGTGTATTTTTCTCCCCTTCGTCACCCCGCCTCTTTGACGAGGGTGCACGGTGCACGTACATGTGGCCATACACGGTGTAGTAACCACCACCATCCCCTCGCGCGCCGCGGTGGCCGCACATAGGCACAGCCACGTACAAAGCTCTAAGCCTTTGAGTCATAGTCTCACCGGCGCACAATAAGGCGCTCCATTTTTTTGTTTTTGTATCCCCTTTAAGAGCGCGGCGCACGGGGAGGAAGAAGGAATGCGACGAGCTGTCGTTTTTTGCGAATGACATTGTCGCTGGTATCTCATAACTATCTTTCCCGAGTCCTCGAAGCTCTTTACGTGAAATGTTGAACTTTCGACTTGTCGACAAATATTCTCCGAGCTAATGTGAAGGAAATATTACTTTTATCTTAAAATTGTACCAAGAGCGATATCTACTAGAAGACTAGGTCATTCAATAATTAATCATCGATAGATTATTCAAAATATAAGAATTTATAGTATAAATGATATAACGTGATTAGCTTGGAAGTAACGCCATGCAAGATTCAATGTTGCTTAAATATTATTTGGTTTTTAAACGTCGTGTCCACTGAGAGAAATGTTTGGTACGTATAACCATTTATTTTGTTGACTAAAAAAAATGCAACTAAAAAAAACTGTCTTACTTTTTTTTTACTAAAAAATTGTGTTGTTCTAATCAAATTTATCATTTAAGTTACAATAACCAAATTTTGATTAGAACAAAACAATTTTTAAATGAAAAAATAAGAAAGTTTTTGTTAGCTACAAAATAAATAATATACATATCAACAAAATAAATAATGGTTAAATCAAAACATTTCTCTCAGTGTGGAGCTAATCATAATTGTTCTAGGGCAACTTAATCAGAGCATGGCTTATCGATCACGAAGCTATTTTGTCTGGAAATTAGGACCGACGGGTACATGCGCGAATAAGGTGCTCGGAGATGACGATTCTGCAATTCTTAGGCAGCCTCTCCTCGTTACTTTGACATTTTTAATTACGGGCTCTCGGTGTCGACGAGCTTCGTCTACGCTTTGTGCGCTGGCGAGTCTCGACGACTTGACCGGCATTGAAAAGCACGGTCGGAACGAACGAGTAGTGGAATTAACTTGAAATTAGTAATTGTTTAAAGCTATCTTGACGGCGTTTTACTTCTTTGAAGATTATGTCTTTTATGAACCGTTAATTATTTATTGTTGACCTATTACACAGCAGTACTGCATCGGGAAATCTAAAATGAATATTTGATAATTAAATATTTTCTTTATACTGTAAATATATTTTCTGACTTTCCTTTTACATAATACATGAAGTTTATGCTGTATAAAAATGGATTTTTTTTATATTATCTTTAACACTCTGACGTCACTTTTGTAGGATTCTTTAATAATTGATTTATAATTCTTCAACGATAAAATTATCTGCTATTATAAATCAGAATTTTAGAATTAGAGAAATGGAATACAAAATAGAAATCATGGCATAAAAAGGCTAAACTAATGGCATATAAGATTTTCTTCTGGCAACGGTTATAAGAGTCATCACGGTAAGGTAAAACGATTGAAATCGAGTAGCTAGATGAGTTTTGAATTGAAAGTTCGATCCGTGCGCGCGATAGCGGCATTTTTATTTTAAATGGAAGGAAAAGCAAGAGAGCCGTCGACTCTGGCGAACACGAACTCTATCCCGCACTCCCTTTCATCGTCTCTAATGTAATTTTTCAATGTCATTACGCGGGACGTTTGAGGGAAAGTGAAGGCTTTTAAGGTAAACTAAAATTTTGGTATATTTTCCATGAACGACGATGGAATCATGGTAAGCGAATTATCTTCGTTAGACGCCGCTTATTACTGGTCATTCGGTTAACCGTGTATACATTACACACGTTCGTATCCGACCGATAATATCTTAATTGCATAATAATTGGAGGATAACGTATTGTCACTACATATGTATTGTTACTACATATTTTAAGATATCGACAAGTAAGAAAAGTGTATTTTAAGCATTTTTACAAATATATTCGATTATTTATTTAACCTTTATAATACAGGAAAGCCACTAGAGTCGTACTAAAACGCGGTATCATACTTTCAAGTGAGAAATACAACGAAATAATGAATTATAATAAATCTTAATTAGGAAAAGCTTTTAAAGATTTAAAAAATAGACCCCCGCGCGTCCTCTAAAAAATAATAATCTAATTGCTCACTTTCATAATAATATAGCGGTCATAACGCTATATCATGAGAGAACACGATGAACGAAGACAATAAAAGGAAGGATTAAATTGGACAGACCTGAAATTCGAGAAACCATTGTATCATTGATGTCTAATCATTAATAAAGATACAGGGTTCTGTACGCGTCAACATTAGCCCCGAGAATCCGTTAATAAAGAGACCGGCGAATCCGCAGATTAGAAACACGATCGTATCCGAAATTAGCATCAGCCCGTAGGCATAATGTAGCTACCCGTCCTCGCGTGAAACCAATAATCGCGTGGCGCGAGGTCGGGTATAGATTAGAAGGGTGAGTCGGCATAGCTAATACGCGCGTTAATAAGAGCCCCTGTTCCACGCTCCGTACGCTGTATATAAGCGCCCGGCATGTAATTTCTAACCACATTTCCCCGTATTCGCTTCAAATGTACGTACACGTACGAAGGAAGCTGACTGGAAGTTACGAGCCCGTATACCGTGTGTCTCGATATACAAACGAAGCAACCTGCAGTGTTCCCACGAAACCTTCGTTAATTCAAGTAGTATTCGTACTTTCTGCTCCAAGAATATATGTATATCTTAAAGAGCGTTTATATCTGCGTTTCTTCAAACATATCGCATTTCTATCGGACGACAATTTTTAATAAAAATCTCTCCTTCTTCACTTGTGCGTTCTCTTTTTCACGAATGAAAATTTCACACTGAGATCATTCTCTACCCGATACTTCGACAATATTGATGTTTCTTTAAACACAATGACTTTGCTTGGAACTTCTGCCTGAAAATATAACACTGTTTCAGCGTCATTTTAGTCGACTTTCTTATCCTGTAAAGGTTAAATAATCAGACGATTTAAAAAATGTTTAAAATACACTTTTCTTACTTGACGATATCTTGAAGTGTGTAAGTAACAATACGGCATAGGATTTAACGAGCAGAAAGAGAGGAGAGAAAGCATGAAAGGGTTGCAGTCAACATAGAATTCCCCAACAAAGAATATATTCCGTATTACGACATGCGTCACGATCGGCTGGCTTTCCGGTCGGGGTTCTGCTAAATGTTCCGGTCTTTAACCAGTACTGGTATCACCCGTTACAATTCGACTAGACGAGTACTTATACGGCCGCAGAACGCCACGGTAGCCAGGCACATTCGCAGGAGGTCGAGGGTGGCGGCTGCCCGTAGCCCGCAGCCTGTAGTCACGTAATTAGGTGATTAAAATTAGATCTCGCATCAGCCAGAAACTCAATTAGCAATTAAACGTGGCATTTTCTCTAATTACGATACGTTCTCACTAATTACCGTAGCTAACCTTCCCCGCATCGTCTCTCGCGAGTGTTCTCCACGGCTACCTCGTCGTCCCCATCCCCGCCATGTACTCTTCCTCACACCCTATCTTTCTCTTCTTCCCTCCTCCTGCGCTTAACTGTAGCACCGTCGAAGTATTCGGAGAAACGAACCGGATCAGGGTGCCGTACCCTGCATCGACCTATCGAAAGTATCGATGCCAATTGCCTGCCTTCCGACCATCCCAGCCGACTATCAACGCACTCGTTTATCGAATTACGTCGATAGAAACGCGCCTCCTACGACTCTTTCGGATTCTCCTAACTATAGTATAGTTGCGTGCCCCTTTTTTCTGCGTGATGAGTGAAAAACAAGGATGAACATCTCAACCGGAGTACAAAGAATCAAGAGATTATATTTTAGGGAAGTCTCGAGACGCTTGTATATAGATAAATCACAATGCTCGTATAGTCGTGCATGCGACGAAGTTTACGAATTTATTTTCAAACTTGGCAACTGCCGAATTTCCATCAATAATTGATGCGCTCTGCGGGCGGGTTTCGAAGCGTGGAAAAAAAATATGGCCAAGCTTTTAGTATTCGTTAAATTACAGAAGGCTGTAGTATTTATGTATGGATAGAGAAGGGTTCAGTCGCGCGCGTGAGAGACATTTTTTTAGATTACTTATATTGAGTTATGCATTGGAACGCGAGAAAAATATTGCCAGTATACTAATACTAGTCGGTATAGATGTGCAAAATTATTGCCAGTTCGTTATTATTAAGTTAATAAATATGCAGGTTATAGACTGCATTGCGAAATTTTAATGCTATGATGATTTAGACGAATCCTCAGGTTCGCAACTAAGTGAATAACCGACTAATCTCGATTGAATAACTAGAAAATCCTAACAAATCATTTTTTTTTGTCGGCCAAACACAATTGTAATTTTTTTAAATTTCACTTGCAAAAATGCAATAACGCTTAATGTTACGACTTTGAAGCTCGCACCGAGAGAAAAAAAATGGCTGCACAAAAAATTATCCTAATTTAATTATAGTGATTTTCGGCGCCAACTATATATATATTTTTTGATAGAACTGTAATCATTACTATTAATATTATAGCAGTAATTCTGAAAATGGAAATCCTAACCACATAATTATTCTATCATGCAGTTATAGTCGCAAACTTTTCTTTCAGTGCGGACACTTTAGAGATTGTTTTGTTCGATTTCTTTGACGAGTTTACGATCATTTCTCCTGATTGCAAAACTGGAGAAACTTTATAAAAAACGAACGAATGAATGTTGAGATTCCCGATAAGAGTCGACCGGATGAATGCAGTCATTAACATAATAAATCGTCAATGAGCGGGTTGGTTTATGACTGGCTGTTACGAATAATTCTCCGGGACCGGGATGTTTTATGAAACATCCCGAGGACGCGGAAGTGTTTTCCTCGAAAATCCTGATGTGGAAGTGTTTATTATTACTCGGTTGTAACGGAGATTCGATGCCGTGCGGTCACGGCTCCCAATTATTTTAATCACCGGTGGAGTTACCGTCGCATTCACCTGCCGCAATGAATAATCATATCGAATTACACACGAGCGGCCCTCAATCGTAGACGCGATTATTATAGCATAGCTACGTTACGTAATGCCGGTCGACTTAATTATTGAACGCATATCAGGCGCGACTATTGGGTTTAGTAATTTGCCACTTACACGGATTGTCGTATATGCATCGAGAAACGCGGGCATACATATATGTGTTTGAGATTGTTATTTTGTCATTATTGAATAGTCAATGACAAACGCAAATCGGATTTGAGTTCACGTGCTGTTAATATTATCTATGAATTACACGCGCATTACATTATTTATTAATACATTATTAACGTTTTAACGATAAACTTTTTCGCAACGCTGTTTCGTGAGTGACTTATTGTTAATATGTGAGGAGCCGAGGGAAAGGTATTGTAATTTCAGCTGGGAAAATATTGTTCAAATGCGCGACGTATATCATCGCGGCAAATCGGAAGAATCAATTAACGAACGTTGATTCTCTCGAATAAATTGTATACAATTTATTAGCTGGGTATCTGCCTTTATTTTTATCAGGCCAATGCGAGCAGTCGTCAAAATAGTTTAATAATTAAAAATGCAACGTCAAAACGAGTTGCAGAATATCCGTAACAGCGTATCACGAACAATTGCAGGTGCAATTAAAAATTGTGGAGTCTGCTTCTGAATATATACGGTGCAAACAAATGAGCGAATCAGGACGAATATTTCGAAGCGCGTAGGGATAAGCGTATCCCGCTAGTTAATAAATTACGGTAATAGGATGGGTCGTTAAAGAGATGAGAGAATTTCTTGGATAGAGCGCATTACGAAGAATATACTAATGATGCCATCGATGCTTACGAAGTTGGTATGATGAGGAACCCGAAAATATTGTACATCCTAATGTGTGTAATTAAAACAATATTTGGGCTTACATAATTATAGTTCATTACCCGGGGGAGGGGGCTGCTCGGCCGAACGGCAGATTCAATAAGATACGCGTGCTTGGTTAACATTATGTCACATCGCCGAATTACGTCCCCTGGTTCCATTAGCTGAGTTGGAATAAAGTTACCGATCGATAGGCATCAGCGTGCACGTTGTACAAACTGATCGCACCAAGTTTCCACCACTAAAACCAGACGATCGTGAATAATAAAGCGCGTGTTGTGATATTAACCTCCTTGTATTTAGAAACAAATTTTATTACACACAGGTATAAAAAGCGGACAAACAATTTATTCTCCGTTACCGATAACCGGCCGCGCCGCGAACGAAAAAGATTTCCGACCTAAATTGCAGTTATATATAGATATTCTTAGTACAGGATGCTGGTGCGCGGTGCTTATGCACGAAAAGCATTAAAACGTAAATTGATAGACTGGCGCATCGCACACTGGCGAAATAATCTGGAAAGTTATGAACCTCGTAATTTACCTCGGCCTTACTTAAATTCATAATGAGACGCATTTAAAGCAGCTGCTGGTAATCACAGCGATTAAAACGTCTTTAAGCGCATATACTGAAACAAGTTACGGTGCCCTGTCGACATAAAAAATAATTTCTACACGTACATTTCGATACAACGTATATTGAAAAAATTAGTATGCAGAAATGCGTATAGTGGAAGCGTGAGAATAATACAATTATACTTTTTAATTTTTAATTTTTCGAAGCTGCACGTACATTCTCACATTGTCGTGAAAGTCACCGTTTGTCAAAGAATCACGAAGAATCTATGATGACGGTAATTTTCGACCACGCATTTTTTCCTCATTTTCAAATGGCGTTCCCGCGGCCAATAATTCTTGCAGAAGTCATTAATCACGTTATATACGAACGAATCGGTCGATCACACGTCACTAGGCCATCCATACATAACGGAAACCGATTGACATTAACGCGATAAATTCTAAAAATATATATGTGTATATCCAAAAAACACACTGCAGCCGATTCTATTTTTTACGTAACTCGGCGAATATCGTAGCGCTTTTCGATCTTCATGCGCACCGATAAATTATTTTCACGCTAAGAAAATTTATCAAGTCTTTTATATATACATACTAGTATAATTATATAATTATAATAATATAATTGACAGTTAATTTTATAAATTATTTTCGGGTATTGAATTATAATTTCATAAATTAATTTTTTTAAATTGGAAAAATTTATTATATATTAATGTGTGTGAGATTGCATTTAATTTATGCATTTTTACTACGGTACGATAAAAAAAAATAGCATTGAATTATACATGCATGATCATCATTCAATTATTTGTGCATGAGACGTACATATATAACACGGAACGTTATTGCAAAAAGGCTTAACGCAGTAAGGGATGGAGAAAACATTTTTCGAGAGTATCGGAAGCCTCGCGAACGTGGGTGTTTTTTTAAAGAGACGCGCCTGAAAATTGATTATCGCGTTCGATCGATCCGGTATCAAATTCTACAAGTATAATTGCAATCAAAACGAAGCTGCACTGATATAACACGCTGGCCGCGTTTCCGACAATTATTTCTCTATCCATTTCCTATCGCCAAAACCACGATATTCTCGAGGAATCCGATATATTCAATTAACACTGCGCCGCACTTCCACTTGCAAATCTACCGCGTTCTACGTGGCGAATCGGTAATTCTTTCCCAGGCTCCCATGTTTTCCATACTGCAACCCAAAGGTTGCAATGCCGTCAACATCGAATTGCTGTTGTTCGCACTGTGCACGACGATCAAATTATTCGTTTCGGTATTTCAAGTTATTCCACACAACCTAATCGAAAGAGCGCAAAAAGAATTAGTTCCGTTAATATCGTAATATAATATCGCGAATGACAATTCGTTTCCGTAATGATTGAAGCTTAATTAAGTAAGGCTCATTTTTCAGCTCTATTTTAAGGAAGCAATTATTCATCTGGATGATGAGAGCGGATTTACGAGAGCGATGTTTTCCCGAGAGCGTCGCGTCGGTTTAATATTTACGCGGACCCGTGGAGCACAAGCGACAGCCTAAAAAGCGGATTCTTCGAAAAAGTCCGTGGGGGAGGGGGGGGGGGGCGCGGCCGCTTCGAAAAAGCATTTTTTTCGCCGGACGAAAATTCCTTACCCCGATAAATCACGATTATTTGACCGAGGCTTCCCCGGGCGGGCAGTATATTTTACTTACAAAGTCACACGTTGGATCACGCGCGCACTTTTTTTTGCTCGGCTGCCGGGTATTACATTTTTAAATGGTTTTTACGTTTTGAATAGCAATGGGGCGCGCTTTGCTCGCATGCCTTTACGTACCCACGCGCCACCCCGTGCCACCCCTCCGGCCGGCACGTTACGTACTATCTCTGTCTCGCACCCTCTCACCCCTCTCAGCACACCTCTGCCACCCTCCCCCTCCC
>NW_017305569.1:147254-155056 GCF_001594115.1 Trachymyrmex septentrionalis | reverse complement strand
CCCCCCCTGGCCTCCCCCGCTCGCCGCTGCTCCTCGCGGCGCTCACCTTCCGTGATATTACATTCCATTCCGAGCTGGATCAATCCTTTAATGGCCGGAAGTTTAATTTGTGCGCCGCTACAAAATAATCGCGAATTGCGCCGGCGAGCGCGCGGCATGGAAGCGTGACCCGTCGAGAAGTTTATTATTCATAAGGTCTTATTATTGGACCGATTCCTCCAGTATCGGGCGTTATCGCCGACGCTTGAGAAAAATGAATATTAAACTACCCTCTTTGATGCCGCGCTATATTTGATGGAGATATAGTGTTTCTTCGCGGGGAAAGAAGAATGGCGCTTTTGAACTATTGAAAAGAAACGCTCGAGCTAAAATCCACTTTACGATACACGTAAATCGATCGATATATACGTATATCGAGAATATACGAGATGTACGTAGATTATTATCTATTTTATCATCTGTTTTAATATCAATAATATTATCGCTGAATATATAAATGCATTTTACATTTCCTGTTAATTAAATAGAATTTCATTCTGGAACGTAACGGCTAATCGAATTTTCTAAATTTTATTCCGCTGTTCATAAACTGTTGGAGTTTCCCGACCATTATGCGATTTCGTTATTAGGAATTGAAACTGGAATACGGAGCGTAAATAAATTTTGCCGTGAGGGAATAAAGAAATAAAAGCCGGCTCACGTCTGCTCACTGACAACGCGCGTTAAAAATATCGAAACACACTTTAAATAATGAACAACGCCTCTCGCAAATGCTGCGTGATTTTTCGCGAAGGAAACTCACGTACAGTACGGATGTTTTCCACGAAGTCGCGGTAATTTCGCGGGACGATTCGCGCGTCGAAAGTTATTCGTTTGATTCGTTACCAGCGAAACGAGCGGCGTTCGCCATCGTGCTCGCTGAAATGCAAAACGTTTTCGTATCACTACGCTCGGAGTCGGGATACATTTTTTTCAAAGCAAGACCCGCACCGTATCAGTGAGGGCCGTTTGCGGGAGAGGGAGACGAGGAGAGAAAACGGCGAGAGGAAGTGAGAGACGAAGAGAGAAAGGGAGAGAGCCCACATATGAAACCGTTATCTGCACCGATTCAGCAATATTTTTACATTTACTACCCCTCCCTCCCTCCCTCCCCCTCTCTCCCCTCCCCCTTGTCCGTTACCCCTCTACGGCCATACCCCTTAATCTGAAACCCGCAACCTAACGAATGTACGAGTGCGGCGTGGCTTACATCGACTGCAGCAGCGTTTCCCGTACATGCAAACATACTCCGAACACTTTAGACGCCGTTTGTCATTATTACGAATTTAGTCGCATACAGCACGGGGTGTTTTTCGCTTGTTTGATTTCTGGACTGGTTAAAATGGGGTACCCCAAACTTACGGATCAAGCCGCGGAGTCCGCTAGATTGGAGAGGTAGTAAATGTAAAAATATTGCGGAAATTTAACGGACACACACATAAACGAATTGACGCGCGCAAATGAGCCTGCGTAGTCGTTTATATCTCAGGAGTAGCGCGAATTAATTTCATATTTCGATACTTGGCGTAAAAATAAAGTTTATTATTCTCATTAATAAGTAATTTGACACGAGAGCAAGCCATTAAACCGGAAATAAATTTTGCCAGTCCAACTTTGTGCAATTGGATTGCTTCTTTATTAGATTTTGCTTTACTTTATTATATCATAATGAAATATATCAATTATATGCGCGACATATTACGCGCATATTGCCTTGCCTCTTGAATATTACAAGTTCGAGAACAGTTACCAAATTAATCATATCGAGCATCGATTTATTCATAGACCCAGTTTAGGATACTGGAACTGATTTTCGCGGTACACGTAACGAGCACGGCTGAGTTGTCGAATCGAGGGTTCACGCGCAGTTGAACCGTTGAGTGGTTGTGAGTCACCTTAGAACGCACCAGTGGTGCTTCGTACAAATGACGATCCTTTCGATTACGGCTACATCCCAACGGATCCTCTTCGAGGAAAATTTTACTCGAAATATATCGCTACACGTATATCAATCAAAATTTTCCTCGGAGGATATTTTGAAGATCTAAGATTGCAAACGAAGTTATATATGCGTTATTTCAATTATACATATATCTCAAAATTGTATGTCTTGTATATCTCAAATTGTTTAAATGCCTCTTTAATATTTTACAATCCAAAGTCTTATTTGGAGACAGTTCTAGTTTCGTGAGTACAATAGTGAGTACACGAGGGTCTTTAGCAAGCGGGCAAGTATATTTAAAATGCAAATTATAATTCTCTTTAACATTAGCATTTGTTCGTTTATCACAAAGTCTCATTCGTCATCGTTTCAAAGTTAGGGTGAGAGCCGCTGTGACAACGGAGGGAACCCCACCGGCGCAGCCCTCGTATAATTCCACCCTTACAATTATCCCCAGCATTAAAAACACGATGTTAATTTCTATGCGCAGCGCTCCGGGAACCCCTTCGATTCAATCGATTTGTAATTCCGCGTCTAAGCCTCCTCGTCTTCGTTCGAGAAGCGTCTACTATAAACGATGAATTCGCAATATTTCCGCCGGAATCATTATACTTATATATCGAGGATTCTGCGCGCTCATTCGAAACATTCTCACGCAACGAGTAGTATCATCGAGATGTGTGTGACGTGGTATAATAAAAAAAATTTTTTTTTATCATTTTCTATTTTTTTAGTCCACAGTCGTAAATAGTGAATTAATTAAACGCACGTGTTCGACAAATTATTTAGTAAAATTCATTTTTCGCATGGATGCCTCTTTAACCAATAGCTATGGCAGAAATTGTTGGCAACAGCGTCGCATTAAAAAATATAAAAATGTGAAATCAATACTAGAATGTGCATTTCCGGGCTTTGAAAAAAAAAAAAGGAGAAAAGGAAAAAAAAATACGCGTCTATATTAGTCAGCGTTTCTCCAATTTTCGGTAGGTCGTTTCGCGAGTGTCGGTGGTGTCTCGAGAGCGTCTCGACTTTGCTTGCCGACCCTTTTTTCCTTTTCCTGCCCCTTCAGTCTGGGATTGCAGATGTCACGGGAAAAAGTTTACGCTCGCGTCTTGACCGTTGTTCACTGTCGTTTTACAAGGGCATCTCCCCTTTACCCCGTGCGTGCCCAAGTGGTCCGGACGCATAATACAGCCGTACGCGATGGCGGGATTCGGGAGTAAGGGGGTGGTATAATTAGGGGCTTGAAGGGGCGGCTACCAAGGGAGAGGAAGTAGAAGAGGCTGACAGATGTGGGAGCATTGTTTTATGGGGAGACCCCTCTACCTCGCTTCCTTCGCTTTCCTCTCTGTCTCTCTCTCTCTCTCTCTCTCTCTCTCTCTCTCTCTCTCTCTCTCTCTCTGTTCTGTCTACACCCCATAGCGCGCGTGGCGTGCTGTGATTTAAAATGGGTGCCGCGAATTCGTGAATCCGACAGCGAGAGACTGGCGATTCGTAGAGCATGCTCGCTCGACTATGACTGACTGCCGTGTGAAACTTTTTCGTGGCTTCGCCAAAAGTGAACGAGTCGAGCAGCGCGACAACGCGTTCATGATATCTTTCGCAATATGCTTCCTGTACTTGACAGAGAAAGATCGGACAGGTGTGTTACATTTGTGCACAAAATAGTTTAACTTGGGAGAAGCACGCAATTTTCTTATATTACATGGAAATGACGAGAGTAAGAAAAGTATGTGTACAAATATAAAAATTGTTTTATTAATCAATTCTTTCTTAATTAATATTATTGAGAAGAATAAAGCAAAGGCTAAAATATAATCGATAAAAATTGGAAGCTGAAATATATCGACAATTTACGGTACTTATATTTAGCATTCGTAATAACTATGACATACGACACGTTTGAACAGTTCGCCAATAGCTCACAGAGCTTCGTTTCCCCTTTATATATAAAAATGTCAAGAATAGATATATATTGTCTGTTCTGTGTATTGCCTATTCTGGTAGAATATAATTCAAAATACGTATAGTCCATGACAATTTATTTTACCGACTGATAGCTAAGACTGAATGTTCAGCACACCAAATCCTGATATTGTGTGTTAATATAAAACAAATCCGTGGTATATGCAGAACTTCACTGAACCGAATCTTATTCAGGTGGACGCAGACTTTCAATAAAAACGTCTATATACGAAAAAAGTGTATTCCGTATATTTGCTTTATTTAATTCTTTTAATATATATTGACCGTCTAATCGTTCAGGTGAGAGAAAGTCGTGGATAGAATATTGTCGCATATTGGTCAGTAAATTGCCAATTTATGTTGGTAATGTTTTGAGATCCAACAAGAAGTTTCTTTAAAAGATTTATATAACATACAATTACATAATTTTTTGTAGCAAATTGTATTTAACAATTTAAACATATTTAACTTTTTATACTTTTTTCATATTTTCATTTTCTTCGTGTATATTATTGCGAGCTTGCTCTTTTTATCCATTATATAAACTTTTTCTATATATATAAACTTCACGGTTGAGAAAGCACTTTGCCACCGCTAAGCTCTTTTTCCATTTGTGCGTACAGTGAATCACATCTTTGAATTTTAATTTCGTTCAAAAATCTGAGTAATCCCGAGAGAGACTTGCGAACATGTGCAGTCACACCTCTCATTAGGTTTTTGACAGCCCTTCATACGAGGATCAACCCACCCTGTGCATCCACCCGAGTTCCCAAACCATCGACTACCCCTATTCGCGCTTTTGTTCTTTGTCTCACTGAATGCTAGCAACCCCTCGGCTGTACGGCTTAAATCAGTCGAACGCCGAATATGAGCACGAAATTCACGAGTCGAGCGGCAATTAAATATTCTTTGCCGACGGTCGCGAGCCGTCCGTTTATTCCCTCGGTCATCAAAAACAATCGTACACCGCGATATACTTTTGCGATTAACCACCTCTTACGAATGGCTTCGATTTTTTTAATGATTGATCGAGATTTATAAAGATATTCTTGATGTAATCTAATAATATAGATGTTAAATTTTGAAATAATTTTTAGTGCAAGAAAAAGAAATAATTTTCTTTAATGTTTCGACGCACCGAATTCAAATCTGCCACTATAAAAATCCCATTAGGTCGAATTAGGATATAATATGTTAATTTTAAGATACATATAACATATTATATTTAGTTTTAAGATATATAGCATTTCTTTTCGAATAATTTGGAGCACAAGTGACGAGCGCAAGCTCGTACATTTCTAGCATGATTTGAGGATTAAAGAACAGAGATATTGGGGTGGAAACCATGCTAGACTGGTGGATTCTAATATGTGAATTGATTCGACGTCATATAAAAACAAAAATTAAATATCTTATATTTTTAATTAATTTTTTTATTTCAATAAAACTACATATTAGAAAATACATTCACTGCATATTAGAAGAAATGTTTTTTTATGTCTCAAAAACCGGACATGATGGTAATATTTCGATGGCAGATTCGGGTTCAGCGTCGAAAATTAATCTAGAAAGAATCTTCGTATATTTGCACAAAATCTTATAATCTTTAAATTAAAATATCAGCTAATGTGAGCCAACACAAGGTAATAGTATGTAAAAATTGTATATGTTAATATTAATAAGAAATAGACATAGACGTTGCAAGCACAACATGAGTTCTCTCCAATGTAGAATAAAAGAATTAATAAATTAAATATTCATTACATTACAATTAGTAAAGTAAGAATAAGAATACATAAATGAAGCGTAGAACCAAAATACATCGCAAGTTTAAAGTCTAAATTAAGAGTCCAAAAATAAAGATCATTAATCGTATCGTATTTGGAAGAATATTTAAACCATGAATAATGAAAATTAAGACGAGATTCCAAAGAATCTTTTATATGTATAATGTATATAGGATACTAGAATAAGGTAGAATATTTTATATTTGGGCTCAGTGGAAAATATATGTATATTTAAAACTTCTTGTTAAATATTTATTAAATGTTGATTGTTTTTTACGATCTCTTATAAGATTTTTTTGTAATAGTCTATATCTCAATTTTGTTGCTCGCTATGTTTGCTGTAAAGAACAGCCGTCAATCTGTCGCCGAGAAATAAGATCGACAATGAAACGTTCTCATCACAGGCCTCACAATCCAACAGCCCATAATTATCTACCAGACTTTGTGTAGAACTATAATATGCAGCGTGCGTCTAATCATAAGCGAACCCTTTTGCAAGAGTTCGCATACTTACTCGCATCTTACATTTTACGCTGAAACCATAATTCCTCGGTTGTCAAATATTAACGACTAATGAGGAGAGTGTTAATTTATGAGACAAAAAGCAAACGGGACAATAAGGTACTCTTTCTTCCTTCCGCGCTCGGAACGAGCTGAAATAGAACGCAAGACAAAGAAAGGCGTACGAAGGAGAGCGAGAAAGAGAGAGCTGTAGAGAGAAGTGAAGATGAGAAAGGAGGAGAGAAAATGCGACTGAAGGACTGGATGAAAAGAGAAGATAGAAGAGAAGAGAGGCCTCGATCGAGCGAAACGGAGCAAGCATCGCATAGGTAAGAAGGAGAAGGCAGACGGAGAGAATCGATGATAGAACGAACAAAGACAGAGGATAGGGAGAGGGAGAGACGGATGCCACAGAGAGTGGAGCAAGTGCCATGCCGCGAGAAGCGAGTGCGTGGCTTAATTTCCTGCTAAATTACTACTTTAATAGGAAAGATGAACGTCGTTGATGAGGAGGGTTAGCCGGAATATAAATAGGGGGTACCGACTCTCCTTCTCTATCTTTTCTCCATTCCACTCTGCTCTTGGCTGCTCTTCTCTCTCGTAACCCCCATAACCCCCGCGGCTTCACGTTGGACCACCTTCTATCCCAACCCCTTAACTCGCGGCATCGTCATCGCCCGATTAACGACGTGACAGCAGAAGGAGAGCGATGATTCACTGAATGATTGACGATTTTACAATGAGTTCCTTTGTCGCGGCCTGGCCAATTTCACGCGATTTTACGGCGGAACCGTCGCTGGACGAATCATAAATGCAATTATTCCCTTTTTGCAATTATACCGCAAAAAGGTCTAGTTACACAGAATAATTACCATAATGTTGGAATAATTTTCTATTAAATTGTTAATGAATATATTATTACTTTATTATTAAGCGCGTATCGTGTGGAATGTATACTAAAAATTAAAGGTAATTCGCTTCTCTTTCCTTTTAACAGAAAATGTATTTGAAAAAAAATCAGCTTCTACACTATCTTTTTCGTGATTCTAACGCTACCCTTTACGTATAAAGCTCGTAAAATGCCTGCCCAAGCTGTTCAATGAGACGCGTGCAACAAATTCGCATAATAATTATCGATCGACCGTTAATCCATCCTTTGTTTCTCCCCGCCGAGGGAAAACGAGCCGCCACAAAGCGGATCGCTTTAGTCGTCTTATACATCTCGTGGAAGTTAACAAACATTGTGTTCCTTATCTCTTCTCGGCACAATTAATGCGAGGAACCCTTTGCCCGCTCTCTCGTGCCCATCCTCCTCTTTCTTCCTTCTCTTCTTCGTTTCAGCCGTACGTACCGTTCTCACCATCCCCCTTGCTCCCACCCGCGCATCGCTTCCCTCAAACCTCTTCCACCTTTTACCCCCGGCGCCTTTGGTGCTTTCCTTAACGCGGTATTACTTATGTAGATGAGCCTCGCAATTCCTATACATTATTTGCGAAGAGCCCGGCCTCGAAGGGTGGCAAAACGGACTCGAATGAACAGAAGACGAGGGGTGAGATGGGGGAGGGGCG
>NW_017305569.1:144870-146807 GCF_001594115.1 Trachymyrmex septentrionalis | reverse complement strand
GAGAGAGAGAGAGAGAGAGAGAGAGAGAGAGAGAGAGAGAGAGAGAGCTGAAGAACGCGCAATAAAATATCTTCAAGATTCATGTTACATAGA
This sequence comes from Trachymyrmex septentrionalis, assembly GCF_001594115.1. NCBI lineage: Eukaryota > Metazoa > Arthropoda > Insecta > Hymenoptera > Formicidae > Trachymyrmex > Trachymyrmex septentrionalis. Next base: position 146,714 of record NW_017305569.1, on the reverse strand, counting down.
GGAAATGTTCTGAGCTCGTTTTCGTGCTCCTATGCAACTCCTGCGACAGTTACGAACTAGTAGAAGAGGTGACATTTTTATCGAGCCGTATATCGAAATGTAAATTTAGTTTGTAGCACCAGCGGCCAGAGACGGTATATCTGTTTTACGGCCGATTTTAGTAGTGATATCCTTGCACTTAACGTGTCGCTGCGTGCAGTCGGATTCCTTCTCTTGGTCGGTTTCTCGCGTATTTCGCGAGCTCCTCGTGAGCGCGAAAACGACGGGACTCCTGGTACTTTGTTGCACGACTTTATAGTCACACAGTCGTATAAAGGGACAGTGATGACTCGTAAGGCGGCTTGTTATATTTCTTCGCTCAGTCAGCCTCACACCGATCGTTCAGTGTCCCCCGCTGTATCGAATTGATTATACACTGCTGGATATCTACCTTTGCATATCTATCGTTTCATTTACACGTTAAAAGTATAAACTTCTCAATTGACACGCAATATTGCAGACAACAGTTTGGTAACTCGTGAAGAGAAATTTTGAGGCTGACAAATATATAATCGCAATTGAATGTATTATTATACGTATTTAATAATACAGATTTTTTTTCATGAAATTTTTACGAGAGCTCATCGATGACATTTTCATTCTCGTATAATAGTAAAATCTCAATGGAAAAACGGTTAAATATTAATACGGTTTGATTTAAATGAAGAAATATTATACGACTTCCGTGCGAATCTTTTTGCTCCTCTCGCGAAGGAAAAGCACCGACCCATGAAACACATGTGGCTCTTATTTCTATTAATTCTTTCCTCGTGAATACGGTCGGCCCTGAATAAGCATCGCGCGCGTTTACAATAAGAAGGTTTAACATTAACGTGCCAATACGCCACCGAAGAGATTCGCCACGCTATTGCGCGCCGTGAAGAGGCGGCCGCGCGCGGCGAACGCTGCGTGTAATGAGAAGAACGCCGGGAATCTTATTGACCGTGCTTACGAATCGAATATCGATTGCTCGCTGCCAATTATCGGGTCGCATTATTTTCGATCGACTCGTACGGCAAACGAAACCGTGCCGGCAATGGCACGGCAGGCACGGCGCGATCGCGCTCACCTGCCCTTCAGCCGGGAATATATTTACGCGGCGCGTCGAGCGCCGGGATTGCCGCGCGGCGCATAATTATCACGAAACTCGCAATTTAGGCGGTCGACTTCCGTGCGAACGAATGGAACCGGTGTAACGTGAGGGGCGATGTACAAAAAAGGTCGGCGCTTGGTGAAAACGCCGAGGGAGTTCGCGAAAAAAAAATGCGCCCGGGCAAATGTACGAGATACGCACAAGTAATGTAATTTTTATTGCGTCAACAGTAACGCGCATCGCGTAATGAACAATTTTTCGCGCTTTCAAATGAACGCGTATTTATGGCATAATTACGTAACACGGCTGTTATAAATATCGTTGACGTTGTAAGCGCGCGCCTACGCATCGCGTGCTACCTCCACGATTTATTTCCATTAAATTTTGAAGAGCCGCTTACACCAAGGAGGGGGCGACAGGATCGTTCTGTGTAAGGTGACGCGCTTACGCGTAGCGCATAAGAGTGCGACCATCGGCAGGAAGTTGTCCGTCACGTCGATTCTTATTGAAACATTCACAAAAGGGCGATCGTAGCTTTATCTGCAGTTTGATTGTAGATTATTGATGTTCCTCCCCGTGTTCGTTCATCCAGGCAAGCGAGGGCCGTCGCCCGTAAAAAAAAGCCCCGAAAAATCGACGGCAAAGGGTGGACCACCCGCGCCACCCTCTGCCACCTCCTCCGCGCCCCTCCCCGCCCCTCCTCCCTTCCCCC
>NW_017305569.1:135255-144844 GCF_001594115.1 Trachymyrmex septentrionalis | reverse complement strand
CCTCTCATCCTCGTCCCATGGTCTCTCCCGCCGCCGCCGTCCCTACTACCCCCCCGGCCAGTCGAATGCATGTCTCTCCCTGCACTCTCTCGTTGCGCGTAAAAAAATATCTACGTCCTCCCGCCCGCGCCCACCCCCGCCCGCGCACCAGACCGCTTTTTTTCCACACACGTGCGTGAAAGCATCGCGCCCGCATACACACACACACACACGCACACGCACGCACACACATGTACACGCATACATGCACGCGTATACCCTGCAAGTACACGCGCGTGGCGCATATATACCCCCGCGCGCGCGCGCGCGCGGAGGAGACGTACGTGCGGTGTGAGGCGCGCGCGGAGGATGGCCGGCGTTGTTTTCGCGTATGTAATCTCGATTCACAATCATTTCACATACTTTTGCCATTAGAGCCGATTCACAAGTGAGCAAACAATGCCTCCATTCTTCCGATCGCTACAAAAGAGTTTTTGGCACACTTTCGCGCCCATCCGAGCACACGCGCGTATAAGAGCGGTCCAGGCGGGGATGAGGGCGATGAAGCGGGAGGGCGGGAAGAGCGGAGGGGGAACGAGGTAGAAAGGTAGAACGGGATAGAGAGAGAGAAGAGAGATAGGGAGAAACGCGGAGCAGGAGAGTAAATCTCCTACCTACTCGGTTGCCTCTGCCTGCCCGCCTGCATCTGAATCGCATCGTCGATGCTCCGGCGCATCGGATTTCCATGCGGCTCTTCGTGACAATCGCAACCCTTTTTTACCCTAGACCGTTACGAGGAAACTTTGGCATGGTATGTCGCCACGTGTCTTGTCGTTGGTAGAGCGACAATTATCCAACCGAGGTCGGGACGCGAAATCGGTTGGAAAAAAAAAAAAAATTTCATTGCGATTCACGTCGATTATGTCGACGGCGTTCGACGGAAGAGGCGATACGAGAGAGAGAAGAGCGGGGAGGGGTGAGCGGCAGAAGTGATGGCCGTTGATAGATTTTTTCTGGATACGAACGGGGCGATTTCGAAAAAAATATTTGTTGTCTTTGCAGACAATAAATATAGGCGTACGTAGGTACTCTGTTACACAGAAATCAAAATGTGGAAACACGCGCAGCACTTGAATATCAACTGAATTGGATATCGAGTGCACTCCCCAGTGCTCGGGGATGATCAAATATTTTTTTCTGTTGCACCGTACTTGTTGGGGAAAAAAATGTATCCACGTCGGAGTGATCATTAGTCGCGAATTCTATAAACGTAGCAGCGCAAGAAACGGCGGAGAATGTCCTACCGTTACACACCCGTTCGCGATACGCGAAAAATTGTTCCGCACTCGAAACTGGAAGCTATAGCAGCGACGAGTATTTAATGGAAATTTGTCTTGAAATTTTTTCGTGCGCACAGCCGAACGGCGCTGACAATTTTTGTAAATTTTTGGCGCGTCACGCGTGACTACTTTGACGCCTCGAATTTCAACGGGGCGTCATTGCTGCACACTGATATTCAAGAAACATCAAGAGCTATGTATCAAACGTGTTTCAGTTTTATTTCAAAAACGGTAATTCCTTAAACACCGTAATTTCGCGGGTACAATTGCCGTACAGCGAACAACAGAATTCAGAATTGTTAAAATTAGGCAAATTTTTTTTTCTCCCCCCCCCCCTACAAAAAGACGTACGCGCCGCGGATTAATCGTCGCTCGCAAACGCGGATGATTGTAACGAAGGGAACCGAGGGCGATGCACGCGATACTTGCGCGCCGTTAGCGGCGCACGCCATTTTCGAAAAAAATTCCTCGTTCCCGACAAAACGACTCGACGCTCGCGGCCGGGCGAATCCTAAAATTCTGCCTTGAAGGGTCGTTAGGTTAACGCGGTGACATCGGAGGTGGTGGGCTGCTCGCTGTAATATATCGAATGATGAATCCTCGCATCGCAAACCCATAAAAACCCGTCAGCTCCGGACAGATACGAGATACGCCCTATTACTGTCCACCAACACCCGGGCGCCCCAGCGCCGTCCAGTTCGCAACGGCTAACTAAATTACCAGTTACATTTTTTACTGTCCGATCCCTGGGCGTTTTTTACCATCGTATCGAACGCAATGAAATGCTTCCCTAGGTCGTCGCGGCGGAGCACTGAAAGGCCGGCACCGAAAATGTTCCACGAGCTTTTTCGTGCTACGGTAAAACGATAGATTCGAAAAATAAATATGCGCCACCCCGCCCGTAGCGGGCGTAAACGCGCCAAAAAAATATGGCTCGAGATATAAATGCGTGTATTTTCGAAAATTTTCGTGGAGCACTCGCAACACCTGCCCTTAGGCGGTGACATATTTTCTACGTAGGAGTAGGAATAGTTTTATTAACGTAATACGATATTGTTATCTCTCCTCGCTTTTTCCCCTCCCCCTCCCCCCCACATCCGCCTGAAGCTGTGGCTGATGCGATCGCGAAGACACATCTTAGCGAGTGGCTCCTTAAACCTATTATGTAAGACGGGTATAATTATCAGCGTAACGTTCAATTGATGGAATTAGATCATGCCGTAAGCATTAATAATGCTTACCAATACCACGGTGCGATACACACATCTAAACGTGGACGGTACTATTTACAGTAATTATTGCACGTTATTACGAGAATATTCCTTAAGTGACTTTAATTGGATGAGGATATAATCGTCTGCTTATTACCCGGAACTGTCTAGTTTTCTTGATGATCCGAATAACTTTCCATCTCCATTTTTAAACGAGATTATCTCGGATGTTTGACTACGAATATGATATATTTAAGTCTTTTCTCGTCGTTTTATTTAGATCTGCGCAAATAGGCAATAATATCTACTTTACTAAAATGCCAATTCGGAAAATAAATAGAACCGCATAAAAGTCATAGCATATATAGTAGATTCGACTCCCTGTAGTCGCTTATGCTCTTTTATATCACTCATATATCTGTGCATGGTCAATAAAATTACGCGAAAAATAATGTCACATTGTCGATATATCGTAAACGCGCGCGCGACAAATTTTGTGCAAATGCCCAAAACTGCGAAAGAAAAATTTATTAACTGTGAACCGTGCCGTGGATTGGCTCGGTCGGCCAGTCGAGTCGCGATTTTATTTCACGAAGAATTTTATTAGGCGCTCGCAAAATCAGCAATAACTAATATTTTACTATTTGCCGGCCCCGAGCCAAGGGACCGCGGGTTATAAAATAAAATGTTGCGCGCGTTTATGCGACTGCCGGGCCACTCGTTTCGGAAGTGAGACGGTGTAAATTTTACAGTGCGCGGACGATAAACGTGTGCGCGAGATGAAACATGGTCCGAACATTTTTCTTTGCCATCCATTTGCGCGTAAGTTACGTGGTTTATTTTTTTCCACTATCGTTATCTATCCGATCGATGTCGTTTTTGAGCTAGGAACGTCTAAACATTAGTTTAGAATGGAAACATTCATTTTCGAAAAAACATATCGTGTGTCGAGCGAAACAGTTTGGACGAATTTAGAATCCCACTTCTCAAGTCGACACCTTAATCACATCGTTGCTCCATGAAAAATGCAACGAGGTAAACGTCTACGCTTATGCCGGCTTCCCGGAAGAAGTATGCTGCGCGCGGTTAACCTAATTTATGCCAATATTCACCCGGGAAGGTTAAAGGTACTGCATCTTGAGAGCCATCAAGTCGTAACAGATAGTCTGTATTCGTACCTAAGTTATGACCTCGTAGGGCCGACTTTATCCCTCGTAAAAAAGCCTGAACGGCCTTCCGAAACGAGGGAGGGCGCATAATTATTCGACGCGTCGCTTATTCCAGGCTGGTCCTTTTAACTTTACTGTCTCTCCTCGGACATGTATACCCGTTGAAGGTTTCGTAAAAACTATACGAGAGCGGCTGTGTCAGTCGCGAGGCGAGAATGGATCTCGGTATCAATGTGTGTGCAAACGACATCGTAGATAGCGATCGGCCAGGACGCCGAGTGGCGTCGAATATATGTTTGTCCTAATATTACGACCCAATTAGCAGGATCGTTCGAGATACGAAAAATTCGGAGTAAACAGAAGGGAAGGGGCTGCGATCAGTCTGATATACACCTGCCGCAGTGTGAGTTTCTTTTTTTATGTTGCGTTAAAATGGCAGAGCTACCTTTAATGCATTTCATATAAAAACTTATTCTACAAAATATATTGTTTCGCATCACTGTATTCGTCGTGCAAAAAAGTGCGATCTATGACAACGGAGAATAAAGCAATGATGCGTGTCGCATCGACGGTGTGTTTGTTCCTTAAATGAAAACATTAAGTATTATATTTTTGGAGAACTTGTGTACGGTATACGCGTACCGTACCATGATAAATATTATTAACCCTTCCGGAGGGACGCGCGCGAGCGCGTAATCAGTAAGGCAAGCGTAACTATACGGAGTTATCAAATTGATCAAGCCAAAATAATCTGTGCGAGCGGCCACCTCGGTTATGCGCCATAAACGCAGTGTATGAGCAATACCGCGTGCCATCTAACCATATATACCTACGAAATAAACTAGCGTCCACGAGGCCACCATCCGTGGGATCGCCAACACAAACGCGGGGAACATAACATAACCCGGTGTCACGCGCAGGACTTTACAACTCTGCCATCTCGTCTCGTCTCCTCCTCTTCTTCTCCCTTGATTCCTCCGTTTCTCCCTCTATCCCCTTCTTGCCGTCCTCGTCAGCCATCGAGCACCCTTCGTGTCGCCTTTATATCGTCCAAGCGGTTCCCTCTCGATGCTATCTCTTTATCGCCTCGTAATATCCGGGGCACTCGCTGCCCCGTTTCAAAAATGTGCTCTCAGACCGTTCGCGCTCGCAAACGGAACCGATCGGTTCCACGTGTCGACGTTTCCGCGGAGGTGTTCTTCAGCGTTGGTGAGAAAATAGGGCTCTCGAGACTATAACAGCCGAGAGGTAGTAGGAGAACGGAGTAGCTGCCGTCCAAGTCGGAAAGGAGAACATCAGAGAGTTGAGAAGGGGTGGATGCGAAGTGGTAACAACCTCCTGATACTGCGGAGAGCGAGGAGTTTGTTGAGGAAAAATTTCAGTTCGGGAGATTACGGAAAAAGCGAGAAGCGCGCAGCAGCAGTAAAGAGTCGCCACTCGTCGATGTCTCTACCCATTACCGGTATGTGGCTATTACATTATTACAAGATTCGAAAATAAGAGCAAATACCATCTACTGCGTATATCTGAGGGCACCAAATTAGTTGCACCATTAACATCGACGTTTATGACTTCTAGTGAATTTCATACGTGATTTACATACACAGCCGATTGTGTATATCAAAATGGAGTCTAGATAATAATCTTACGTATATAGCAATCATATTTGGCAGTTAAGTACATATTATAGTACAATGCGTATTATAGTATAATAGACGAACGTGGTGGTCCTTTTTATGTCCTCCTTCTAAGAAGTTCAACATCTTAATTTTAGAAATTTAAGAGTTTGCCCTAATTTTCCTTGTAAGATAAAAGATAACAAGATGAAAATTGGAGAATTTCAATTGATTAAATAATAGGATCCGTCCCTGCTAGCGAATGACGGAACGGGGATCAAAACTGGCCGAAGGGTAGCAAGAAGCGAAAAGAAAAACGGTCGCGAAACGGTCGAGCATGGTAACACTGCCGAAGAGGCACTGAATATCCGCTGGGTGCTGGCAGATATTACTATAATGCAACTCTGGACATAAACGCGTTTACGACGCGCTGCGTTGTCATTACGCGGCCCCTGCATCGTTCGCCAGTGGCTTTAACTTTATCGGCACCACCACCAACGAGGGTCCCGTCACTGACGAGGGCCATCGCTGTTACCAGCGTTACCACTACCAGAAACAGCAAGTAGCAACAACAGCGTTCCTCTAAGAGTCACGGACGCGCGCTGTGCTCCGAATGTTCTCCTCTTAGGCTTCCTCCTCCCTCCCCCCCCCCAAAGGAACACCTGTCTGTCATGCTTTACGGTGTGCTCGTAAAAATTAATCGTCTATAATTAGAAAAATCGCGAGTGCGGCACGCTGTACCACCATGCCGCCGGCCAGCTCGGCGTGAGGTAGAGAAGGCCTTCTCCCGGCCGTTTCGGAGAGAGCTACCGGAGAAACAAAGGTTTCCCGGTGCGAATTTTACGACATTGAATCGCACCAAGTACAATCGCGGCCGCGTGCTCCCTCAGCTTATCTCTGCATTAAGCGCCGTCTACAATGAGAATTTAAGGCGTGAAACTTAAGCTTTAAGCTTTAAACCGCGAGAAATTGACCAATCAAGTCAATTATTCTCCTTGCATTCGATTTGGATTGCTCAATTTCTTACAAGTTATTAAAATTTTATGAGCTTTCTACAATGAGCCATTATCTAAGTCTTAAGCCGTAAGAAACTGGACCAATCACGTCAGTCGAATGTGAGGAAAATAATCCTTTACGATCGATCAATTTCTCACGGCCTAAAAAAAAGACGTAAAGTTTAGATAATAGGGATTTTTTGCAACGACGTTAATCCAGGTACAGGAAACACTAAAGTCACGTTATTCTTTTCTTAATTAGTTGTTAAGGAGATAACCTGACTTTAGCGTTCACTGTATCGAGATAAACGATATTGCAAAATAAGATTTACCTTAAAATCTCATTGTACAGATGCCGCTTTAGGCGTGCGGCATTATCTAGATTTAATTGTAGGAAAAAGACACTTTTCGCTTCAAGCCTCCTGTATATTTTACACCAGACTACATGGCATCAATTCACTTGCTTTTCACGTTTGTAGGCATAACGCTCATATATATATATATATATATACGTGTATAGATATGTACATTTATATATAGATACGCGCGTGATGCGCGTGACAAGCCGGAGAAGGACGGTGAACGCTTCCGTGTAATCGTCGTGTCAGTGTTACATTATACTAACGTATAGAATATCATCTACGGGGGTTCTCTCCCGCACGCATCGTCGGGGTACTGCGAGCAAGGAAGGGTTTAACGATTTGCGTAGCTGCGTCGATTTACGGCCCCTAAAACACATCGAATGCGCTTTATATGTATGTAAATTAGGTCAGGCGTTCTTCGTTCGTGGCCCCTGAACGAAATCCCTGAAACTGACGTTCACCTTCTCCCCCTTTGTACGGCGATACACCGGCGGGCGTCCGAGTAAAACTCGGGCCCGAAGCGAAATTACGACATTTTGGTCCGCTCCAAGCGTAGGCAGCGAAACGCATAAAGACAAGTACGGGTTGTTCGACCTTCGTCAAAACGTGCGCCGCACATCGGCTTGTAGGCCCGTGAAATCACCGCGCCCCTTATAGATGTTCTTCATTATTTGGAGCACCGTACTTTTCGCACGTTATAATTAATACAAGGAGATTGTTTCAAATAATACTCAAAAATTAACGAAAAAGAATATATATAAAAACGTAGGAGCTTTAAAAAATAAGATTTATTACATTTAATTGCTGTTAATTCGTAACAAATTTAACGTGCATTTTCATTCCTGCACGGAAAGAAAGGTTTTGTTAAAGTATTTAAAAATTATAGTCATCAAGATACAGATCTGAAAATAATTTTGTTGAGACCGTCAAAATAATTATGTAAAACGTTCAAGCATAATGATAATACCGCAGAAATGCAGGTTTTGATATTCTAGCAACCAGTTTTTCAGCGTTCAATATAATTATTTTGACGGACTGACATATTTATTTTTAGATCTGTTATCTAATTTTTTAAATACTCTTTAAAAATTTTTTTAAATACTTCAGAAAATTAATTTTTTCTACATGATATATTTCCACATATATATTTTTATTTGTCACACATTTGAGATTGTTAAAGAAGTGAGAAAAATTATGTAAGATCTATTTTTTTCTTACAATTCGATTATCTAAGTATACCTGACATATATCCTCATTTCTATCTCTGGTTTAGCTCTCCATAAAAGTATGTTAGAAAAAGAATAAAATAACTTATGAAAGAATGCATACAGTTGCGTAGTTTGGCATATTAAAATTTTCGAAACATAGTCATAATCGAAATGCTCTGTGATAAGTGTAAGAAATTATTCGCATTAGCATTAACCGAGAAGTTTAGAACCCACGCATCCGGGAACTTGGTTAAGAGCTTTATAATCGGTGCAATAATCATTGCGATGCTTCCTCTAATTAGCAATATGCATGTTATGATATTTAGGCATACAGATATGCACTTCTCTCAGGTATAAGTTACAGTCGGCAATGTTATTCCCGCGTTTCTTTTGCAAAATTTAACGGCATTTAGCCTGGCAATAAATTCTAACAATGCCGCTTGACTCGCGCATCTCCATCTCGACAAAGAAAGCGCGAATTTTGATTTGCGAGCGTTGGATTGTCAGTAATTTTAGTAATAGCTTACTCGTCCCCGGAGCGATCGGTTGTACTGGCAAAGTAGATACCCGCCGCTCAAAGTAACCACTTTCCAAGCAACCGCTCCTTCGTGGTAACTTCATAAAAGAGCCCCCCCGCGTTCAGATGATTCCCTATAAAACAGTATATCTCAATTCTCGAGGTACCGGCACTCGCACGTATAAGCTCTCGTGAATATAACTGGTGTTCCTGAAAGCTCTTTGACTTCTGTACGTAAACGAATTCCATTCCATGTGTTTTCCTTATGAGAGGAAACAATGAAAGTTTTACAACGTGAACTGCTTATGAACTGTCAAACTGAATATATTTTTGCATCATGAAAAACTGTGTTACAATTATTTTAAATTCTTCTCTCTGCCTCTCTCTCTCTCTCTCTCTATCTCTATCTCTACCTTTCTCTCTCAAGACATGACATTCATTAGCTGTCAGCGAATCAAACAAAATGTATTATTTGCTAGAATAAACAATTATTATTTTTATTTTATACTAAATTCCTTTTTTACAATTACAAATATTTACGAATTCAAATATCGAACAATTTGCAGATTCGGAGATTGATGCTTACTTTAAAAAATTTTTTTCCATCTTCTTTAATTAAACTTATAGTGACAATGGCGTAAAGAGAATTAAATACTCTCTTATGAGTTTAGCATGCGTCGGCATTGGCGTCGAAGGAAACAGTTGGCAAACTTTATGAGCACCCAGTACAATTTGAATGGGAATAGCACGTTCTAAGGGCTTGAGCGCCGCTGCCTACGTAGGTTGCAGTTTGAACTATAAAACGACGTAAATTATGGCCGCGGATTGCAATATTATGAGGCTATATACGCACGTTTAATGATCGAAGCTACTGGGGAGGGAAGCGCGGCTAAATATTGTCCGGAAGCGGTACGAAGGTACGAGCTGACTCGTCTTCGACTGACTAGCAAGTATTGACCGGTTGATCACACACTATGTATCATAAATATTGCGATCGCTGAAAATAACCAGAATAGCGATGAACAATGGAGTGAACATCTTCGTGAGCGGCCAAATACCGGAATGAATGAGGACAAAATTAATGCGGGCCGTCAAACCAAATATCGCGTGAAATGAATGCATTAAAGTCTGGCAATAATTGACACCTGCTTACAACAATAAATGGGCCGAATTGTGCAAAATATTCTTATAA
>NW_017305569.1:125312-135155 GCF_001594115.1 Trachymyrmex septentrionalis | reverse complement strand
ATTATAGCAATTATTAACGAAAAGTTACAAAGAATTAGCTAAACAACTTTTCAAGAATTCTTCAATCTTTGGTTAATTTTATCGATGCAAAGTTAATTGTAAATCAGTAATAGTTGCATAAGTTTGCCTACGACTAATTAACATATAATAGATCCCCTTTCTGTTAAACATAATTATGAAAGTAAAAATGTCTTATATATATATAATATAAAATTTAATTTGAACATAAAATTTAACTATTTAAACTGTTGTGCGTTAAATAGAATAATATGTTTTTCTCTAAATTCCAACAACCGTTGAACAAAAAGATTTCACATCAGTTTAAAATTTCGCAGTGAAGCACCGGATGTCTTCAGATTACGTTCTTTGTCTCTTTTTGCAAAGAGGGAGATGCGGGTAACTCATCCTTTATCGTTTACAAGTGTACTACACGTTGCAGTGCTTACGATAATGTGCATTATAACTTATCGCATTGTTATGAAGTTTTGTAATAACTTGTACATATTAGAGTAAACGCAAGCATGATGATGCTGTTTTTTTAGATAATTATAAAGAAATTTGTCTAATAAATTTTTAATATCTGCGATAAACGCGATTTGCTTATAAATTTATATATATGTGCATTGTATTTACATCAAACAACAGAGCTATCGAAGAAAAGACATCATGATAACATTATAAAATAAAGAATAAGTAATAAAGTTGAAATTTTTTTAGAAGCACAGAAAAAAGAGAGAAACTCTACATGCCACCCAGTAATTCAATACCATCGTAAAAAGAAAGCACAGTAAATGTAAAAGGAATATTCAACTTCCACGGTGTCCCACGAAGTTCGTGCTTCGTGAAATCTTCCTCGCCGCGGCATGAAAAAGTCTCTTGATCGGAAGTGGGTATCGAAAGGATACCACAATGTTGCTATACGGTTATTATCCAACAATGAGGTGCGAAATTATCGGTCAGTGGGGAAACGATCACAAAGAGATGTTCCTTTAGATAGTTCTGTCCGAAATATCTGCCTTGTACACAGTGCTCATCTCCGAGCATTATCTCCGTCGAACACCTGCTAACGCTTCTTCTCGCGCAGTTGGAGGCGACATAAGAAAACAATTTTGAGAATAATCTCCCGCCATTCATTACGTGGTCACGCAAAGAAGAAGTTCTTCCGCCAGAAGCATGATACTTCTTCTTTTTCTGCTTCATCTTCGTCTTGCGGCCCGTATCGCATCCGCTGGGCGCATAAAGAAAGTCGAACATGCGAGGATCTTATATATATATATGTATATATTCGTGACAATATTCATAACATTCATCTTGATCGTCGCCAAGAATCATTATTTCGTCCGTTCCGACTCATCCTGGCGCCTCTATTCTTACTCGTCTTCATTCTCTTGGATCTCAGTTGCTTCTTCGTGTTTTCCAACATGGTCGGGGCCGCGGCGGCGGCGGCGGCGATACTTAAGAGAGCGATCACGCGAGCAACTTTGTTGTCGGGGCCTTTCGCATTAATTAGCCCTTGCAAAATTTCGCGGCCCCGTACGATGTTCCAGGGGAGGTGGGAGACGTAGCTGGACGAATGGTGGCGAGGGTCCAGGGTTTATACTTCTGGGAAGATGGTCGTAAAGACCGCTTGGCTTCACTGGCTCTGTTATTAGCCACGTTGCTGCGACTTAAAGCGAGCAAGGCTCCGGGAAGGATACTGACAGGGCCCCGGGGATATAATCGCGCTTTACCTTTCACCCGGGAGGAAGATCTGACTAATCTTCCTGGCTTGCTACCACAGATACTACATGTTTGATTTTTATGCAGGAGGCTGCACTTAGCCAAAAACCATATTTCGCTGCTGGTAACGTTAATTAAACGAGCACGATATTACACTACCATTATATAAATCGAAACATTTAAATCTGAAATTGAGAAACGAAATAAGTAAAACAAAACATATGTAAAGCGACAAAAGTTACGGTAAAAGAAGCTCGAAGAAATCTATGTTCAAATCGTATTATTGCGAGGATATCTTTTATCGTCGGTCATTAATTTAATAAATGAATCGCAAAGAAGTTTTTTGTTTCATATTCGTGAAACGAAAAACTTGGAGGTGAGAAGTGGCGCACGACCAATGTCCTCTCACGCGAGCAAAAGGGGGAAAGGTAGTGTGCGCGCGAGGGCAATCCCGACGGGACAGAGAAGTTTTACGCGGGGATTATCAGGAAGCGAAGCGAACGCCCATGAATACGGAGATCCTCCGATAAAAGGACGAAAAAAGAGACGACGGCGGTGGAGCTGAAAGGGAAAAGACGGGACAGCACGCGAGTGGAGAAATAAAGAGAAAGAAAGAGAGAAAGAGAGCTGGGAAAGAGTTGGTAACCCAGTGCCGCCAGGAGAGTGCCAGAGCAATGTAGTCGACCACGAATGAGCGTACCAACGGATGGAGAGGCAACACTTTGTAGTTTTAATCGATCCGGTGGGACGGGGGAGAAAGACGAAGCACCCTAGCACGGGGGATGAGTCGGCGGCGTGTGGAGAAAGAGCGAGGGAGATCGTCGAGAAGGCGGGAGAAGGACGGGGACGTTCGCAGGAAGTGGGACGAGTGTCGCTGATATGGTACGAGCGAGAGGGACGTCTGCGGGAAAGCGGGAAAGCGGGATAGAAGGAACAGGGCGAGAGAGTAGAGACCCACATCCTGCTGACTCCTACAACTTCAACCACCAGCTGGCTACACTCCTGCCTCCACGGGGACGAGTTATATGTGAAAAGCACGTGGACCTTTGGGTGGAAGAAGGACGGCTGTATTCATTCATTTCCTCGTATATTTCGTGTAAGAGACTTTCCCTTCTTCTACGTCGATGCTCGACGCAGGTCGACGTACACGCTCGTCGGGGAAAAAAGGACGAGCGCGATACACGCGTTGAATTTCATTGACCCTCGTGATAATGTCACTCTACATCTGTATATATTAATGGTTTCGCTCTTGTAAACTTCTTTCAGTTGTTTGATGTTTTCTTAAAATAGGAAAGATTAAAAAAAAGGATTAAAGGAGTGTGATTATTTAAGATTGTTACTTGGCTATAAATCTTTGTCTAACATTTCTCCATGTTTTAAAATGTCTTGATTTTATGTTACAACGTCTTTTGATTTCATATCGCGATTTCATATTATTGCTTCTTGTTTATTTCATTTGACTGTTAAATCTTGACTGCGTTTTTATCGTTTGATTCATTTAGATATAAATTTGTATTTTTGGACTCATATTTATTAAGAACTTATATTCAAAGAATAAAATTCACCTAGTAGGACACTCAATAATTATTGCGGATGACTAATATTTCCATCATAGAATCAGAGATATACCATTTTTGTCGAACCATAAGACATATGGACTTTTGAATAGGATACGGTAATTTTATGTATTTTGTTATTTTCATATTTCACTTATTATTGCACTTATTATCGCATAACGACTAATTTAATTTTAATGTAATATTGATAATGACCCAATCGGTATCGAAACATCTGTAGTGTTTTTTTAAGATTAAAGTTATTGTTTCGGCTCGTAGCTCTTCTTGTCTATTATTGTTAATTAAAATATCTTATTATATATACACGCACACACACAGATATACACATACAAGGCTTCAAATACTATATTTATCATTAATCTTATGATAGTTTAAAAAATAGCAAAGATGATTGTTCATTGTATTAGTTATAGAGGAATATATATATAAATAGCTCGCGTTATTTATTCTGACAATATTCAAATTTTTAAACTGATACAACCTCTTTATCACCATGACTATACGACAAGTAGATTGATTAATGTTTTTATTCCAGCGGATTGTAATTTATTGAGCAAATGAATGGAAAGTTTGCCATTAGATTTTTTAAGAATATGATAACTAATTCCGTGTATTTTATCGTGTATTATACAGGAAAGAACCAATTTTTAAATATATTAGATAATTGTATTTAGGATTTTTATTAAAAAGGGGCATTAGAATTTATTAATAGGAACTGCACTCTAAATTTTTTAGAGTGAAATTCTAATTCCGAAGAGTGATAGTTGTGCTAGTCCAGCAGGAGTGAAATTTTCACTCTTAGGGAATGAAAAATCATTCGAAGCGAGAGTCCATTTTCAATCCTCGCGAAAAGTGAATAATTTCACTGTTCGAAAGGAAAGACTGAAGGTAAATGTTAAATTTAAGCCCCCTCACATTCAATCTTGACAAACTAAGTTCATTCGATGTATTTTTGCACAAAACGAATGAATTTAGCAGAAAAAAAACGTCGTTCTATCTCGCGAAGTAAGATATTAATCATTAAAGTTGATTTTTTAGGAAATTCCTTGAAGAAGCGAAGTGAGATTGACTCTTGCCGGATGGGCGCAACTTATCATTTTTCTTGGAGTAAAATTTCATTCCCAAAAATTTAGAGTGTGCGAAAAAAATTGTAAGACAAAAAATGAACCAATATTTAAACTAAACCAACGGGGTCATTTGAATCGTGTCTAAGGTTCGAATCATGCCAGAATATGATCAGGGTCGACGTCAGAGAAATGAGGGGAGAGAGTATTAAAACACCGAGGGTGTGGACGGTGTCAGTGGCGTCGGCGAGGGCGGCATATAGGCAGGAAAGGGGTAAAATTCTATCTTAATAAACGCACCCTTCCAGTTCGTGCAGCGTGTAACTTCCATTCGTATGCCTACAGTTTTGTACGCGTCGGAATGGATTTGTAATCAAATCATGTCGAGTGATTTCGTTCTGATTTGGAATTAAGAACAGAACTAGAATTTATAACGGAACTAGAATTTTGATATTGAAGTCGCACGCAACAGGCAAAACAAATCAGAATTAGTAAAAGCTGTAGAAATTATGATTCTAATCTTTTTGTGTGTCACTAAAAATGCGAGTCTTTCAAACACATTATACAATACATTTTTCATAATAGTAGTTTCGCAATATACGTAATCTACTTAGATAGTTTATGAAATCTCTTAATATAATAATATGATATTAAAATATTTCATTAAAATTTTACTGAGATATTTATTTGCAAATTGTTTATATTTTATGACAGATATAATATTTTGAGATAAATTAAAAGTAGCATTAAAGAATGCGCATTTCGCATAGATTTTACTGAAATTTTACTATTTTCTTGAAAACAGTGTACTTAATATAAAACTCTCATATTATTGTAAGTCGTTAAAACGTCATTAAAACTTCATAGCTCATGGTGCCCTTCGGCCCTGTGGTTTCGTCGTCGGAGGGTTGAATGCGCAAGAACGTCGTGTTCCGACGCACTTGTAATTGTCTATAAAAGTTAATAACCAAGTGAATCTAATCATATTAACAGAGATATTTGGTTGATCTGAAGTAATTCAAACTTTGTAATTACGTGACAAGAATTGATGTAGAAATGTACTGCCATTTCCGCGATACGCATCTATCATGTATTAGGTTTCTGTCACTCATGAGCACCTTTATTTATTGAATACAACAATTGAAGTGAGACAGTCGTCATCAAGACGGAGGTTATATTAATTTCCATAACAATTTAGATGTAAAATATATTTCAATAAGATTACAAGTGTATCCAGGAAGGAGAAGTTTCGGGGGGGGGGGGGTTCATCTTCCCTCCCCCTAATTTATGATTAAAAGTTATAATTGACAAAGGCTGATGTTTTTTTCAATCAAAGTGAATAAGAAAAAGGCATTCTAAGCTCTAAAATATTCAAAAAACCAATTCATTAATTCAAAAAATGTTGTTTATGTGCTAACAAAATTGATAACCCCCTCCCGAAAAAAATTCTAAATACCCCTATGAATAAGATGTCATTATGATGAATACTTGTCATCACATTGCTATCATTACGACTATGCACCTATTGCACCTATTCCAATATCCACGAGGAAAGAAGAAAAAAATTAGGTTTCATCTTTAATGTTCTTTTAATCAAACTGAGCGTATTTTGTCCTGAAATTAAGCAATTTTATTTATTAAAATGTCACGAAATCTACGAATACAAAGCGATACGCGTAACTTTTCTTTCATACAATTCTCAACGATTTGATTTAGATACATTTGAGAAATATTCTTATTTTATGAAGCCATTAATGAAAAGATCTTCTTTTGATTGTGTACGAAGATGTTAAAAGAATTTACTATTATTGCATACATTTAGAATGGAAATGCCTTATTTTTACAGAATCTTTGATGCCTTTGAAATTTATGTCGTGTATAATAGATTGTACATTGCAAGGAAAACTTTTACGTTATAACTTATTCTTAAATTTATATATTTTCCTTATAAATAGTTTTATTAGTTTGATTAGCGAATATCTATGTACAAACTTTTTTATTTCCATATTAAATGTAATAAACCGATCATAAACAGTGATAAGAATATAATATTTTTATAGTCAAAATCGAATCTATTTAATTTTGTCTTACAACGATGTCGCCAACAAAGCGTTTTCCAATGATACCAGCGATCTTCTTACCAAGTTTTTAAACAGCACTTAACCGGAGTATTTCTCAATTGTACCGATTAGTTCTTAAAATGACACTACTCTACCTACGTATGCCGATCATCTTCTTTCCTCTCTCGGCAGACTCTCCGGGAGTCCGTATCAGTCCTCGGTGCCGATCGCTCCTCCCGGGTATCCCCGCCGGCGAACTCACCAGCCCCGTCGGGCTGATTTGCATCACGGTTACGAGCTCGTTCGAGCTCGTGGTGGTTATATTACAGAGCGAGCGAGATGCGAACATGCTGGAAAAACAGAGACGGACAGAGGTACCTCTCGCGGCTGTACCACCCCCAAAGTGCATCGCGGGAGGCAGCTCGGACACTCATAACAATCATAACAACGGGATCTCGCGAGTAACTCGCGGACCACCTCCGCGCATCGGTACCGCCCATTGTACCGCCTCCATTACCCCTTCCACGGGAACTATTCGCCGGGCGGGAGAGTCGTCACGGCGGGCTGTTCTTCCCTCGGTTGTACGCCGGGGCCACTACGCAGCCAGACTGCGGACCGTCAGGGTTCAGGTCTGAGTTTTCGCGTCGAGCTCCAATCGTGCAACGTGCACGACCACGCTGCCAAGCAAGGACAACACGAAGAGGAGTGAATCGACTGCCTACTCCGAGACACTCCGAACCCACGTGAGATCATCTGGATCATCGTTCACAGTGCCGATTGAGGAAGAATTTTATTTGGGAAAACTCGAGCTAATCGCCAGAGGAGGAGTCAGATAGAACACACATCGAACGATCGACAGCTTCGCTCGCGAGGAATCAATCGCAAGAAGGATCATCCGCGACGTGTTGGTGAAAAGCTAGTGTTCGTGGATCAGAGAGTGATCAGGAAGTTTAACTTGCAGCTGCGTGCGCCGATTTGTCCGGCCTATCAGCACGTGGCCGCAGGGGTGGGACTTCTTTCGGTGCGCCTCGCGGGTTAGTTCAAGCGCGGTGAACTCTGTGACAGTTGACCAGTGAAACGTGTCGGGAAGACTCTATTGACAGTTGCGTCGCTCCATTTCATTTCTATTTAAATCACTGTGGCCGTGACAATCGCACCAATTTGCTCCGCGTTTCGAACATAAATTAGGAGTAAATGCGTGGAAACGTTAAATCGCGACAAGTGCGCAGAATAGGTGAAACGAAATTAATTAAACGACGATTAAAGCACTCGACGATATTGGCGTGTGTCAAGACCGATCTATCGGCTTCGAGGAAAAATCTCGGATAGAATATACGCTATATATATAGTTGAACAAAAGAAAGCGATGAAACAAGGACTATGGTTCTAATAAGCTTCTAATTATCACGACAGGTGCGCTGATAATTACGACGCGCGCGTGATCATCACGTGGACACGTCAGTGTTTTTCAACGCAAAATTATACGTTACGGACAACAACTACGAAGTGTATGGCTTGACGAGCGCAAATAGAATAATTAAAAGCGCATTACACAGAAAATCGTGTTATCTGTTAGTTATCTGTCCGGTGACGCGTCGGAGCATCCCGTGTCAAGGATTGAACTGAAAATACTATTATTTTTTTTTCATAACGTTTCAATCATCCCGAAAACAGTTGAAAAGTCAAGTTATCAAAATATTTATCGTCTTCCGAGTTTCTTTTAATTACGAATATCGCCTCAGGCAGATACGAGACGAAAAGGGATCAATCGAGCAGTGTTTTACGAAGCAGCGAGCAATTAACTGTTTGCTTCTTGATCACTCCTAATTACTCGTAATTACTCGTTGTAATTAAGTAGGCTGATGTCACCGGCGGCCGATGTATCAGTGAATCGTCCGTTTCTCGACGTCGATCCGCCACTCCTCTCAGAACAGCCTGTTAATATTCGTTGCAAGAAAATTATCGGAAGATCGTGAAACTTGCGAACGAGGAGGCGGCAGAAGGAGGATCTCTCGGAAAGGAATTAAAACGGGTCAGCGGGGTGTAAACCCGGCATCGGAGAAGGAACGAGGGCAAGACAGACAGACGGACAGACGGCTGATCGGTGAAGATCGGTACGTCGACCGCGACGGAATTGCACCGTGGCGGAGATAAATAACGACAGCTAAATAAATCCGCGTCAGGACGACGTCCCAAATACATCAGTCACAGATCGCCTCAGGTGAGTGTCAGGCACGAGTTCGCTCCTGCTTATTATAAACCCAGGCTAATCTCGGTAATTAGACGGGTCTTCTAAATGCGCGCCCGGTCGGCTGCACGTGTGTAGTCTCACATTCGCACACCGATTAGCCGCGTACACGGACGCGCCTGCGCATGCATCACATGCACGCGCGTGTAAGCGCGTTTAGATCGACCTCGGGAAAACAGACACGGGAATGGAAATTAATTAATTTCACATTTTACGTATTTCATGTCGTAACTTTGAGAGACAATTAAAAAGCAATCGGATACAATCTTTTCAAAACGACAGAAACTTCCCATTACGCTTGTTAACGTTTAATGTCGGTTTAACATTTAAATTTAATATTAATAAATACTGAACAAATGTTTAAGATTGCAATCGTATTAAGATTTCGAACGATTAGTAAAATAAATGAGGGAGAAGTCAGTTCTGAGATCGATCTGTCCATTTCAATGCCGAGCGCATATCCACATGCGGCAATTGCGTGCCTCGTGAGCGGTACTCGTTGGCTCGATATCATTAAGTTAATCTCGGTAATTAAGGGAAGTTCCTCTCCCAAAGCTTGGTCACGCGGGAATTCTACTGGCAGGGGATCGAAAACAGCGTTTCGTTCTCTATACGCTTCACTTCAACTCGGTGATAATTTCATCCAGATACTTAGCTACGTACTAATAATTAGCGCGATAATTATGCGCGCCCGCGTATACTCGCGTCTACATCGAGTGTGTGACCTGGAAATGCTAATTAAGGGATCGGCTGAGCATGTAAACGTAATACGGTCGGATAGGATTCTCTTAGTCTTTACTGTCCTTTGTGAAGAAATGCGGAGAAATATCACGTGGGTATTATATCAGATAAGAGTTACAGTACAAGTAATTATCATGATTAACAGGAATGTGATATAAACTATTTTTAAGACGTTTCATATAATATTTATCATTTATTCCGAGTGCATTTAGTTACTAAAATGTTAATAGTAAAAGTTAAATTTATAATTCGGGAGAAGAAATAATTTTATTTTAAGAGGAATATATAATAGAATTCAGAATTATTTGGCTAATTAATAATCAATTTCCTGAGATTTCTGATGAAGAAACTTATTGTTTCTCTTTATATATTGAAAAGTTAGTAACGTTTTGTAAAGGAAATATTGATTTTGAAAGACAGATATATATATATAT
>NW_017305569.1:116029-125011 GCF_001594115.1 Trachymyrmex septentrionalis | reverse complement strand
TATATATATATATATATATATATATATATATCTACGCGACCGTTTCATTCTTACTTCTCTTTGGCGAAATAATTTTTATAATATTTCTAATTTACATAAACTTTCGATCGACCGACATATGTTGGCAGATATTTTTGTGATTAAACGGCAATGTCGTTGAATGTGCATCGCGTTACCTCCCCGACCATATGACCGGAGAGGTAAACAGGAGCACGTGTTGGTGGCGTGACTACGAGTGACGGCGTGAGCTCTGAGGGTGGAGAGGAGGCAGAAGCAGAGGTGGAGGAAGAGAGGGTGATGGTGGTGGATGGGAAGGGTGACGAGGGTGGAAAATCAGTGTGAGCTGCCCGAGGGTAGGAGAGTTCTTTGCTTGCCGCCTCGGGAACACGGAGGGTCGGTGAGAGAGAGGGTTGGAGCAGTCGGAAGAGAGGGAGAGCGGTAAATTCTAGCCACTGAAAGTGGAAGCGAGATAGTCGGGGTTGGCCAAGCGAATCATTGTCGGTGGGAATAGACGCAGAGAGTTGAAAGCAGAAAATCCCAAAGGAAACACTTGACTCGCGATATCGTTGGAGTTTGGTGCTTTGGAATCGACACAAAGAAAGCGAGGCGTTTTATCTTGACTAAATGATGCCGAATTTTAGCGAGGCTTTGTTTGAAATTTTCTACGTATTATGTGTAATATTGTAAAAAAAAAGACGATAAATGTTCAACGATTTCTTACGATAAAAATTATATCATAAAAAAGTATCGAATATTATTTTCTTTCTTTTAATCCATATATATTAGAGAGAGGAAGATATTAATTATTTTATTGTCGCGAATAACTATTAAAGATTACTTATTATTGTGGAGAAAAGATCAGTGAGAATTTTTTTATTGCAAATTAATTTGAAAGAATCACAATATCAAAGGTCGCTAGAATTACTGTATTTGTTGCCGAGGTCAAGAAAATGAACTCCCTTCTTATATCTTTTTCTTCTCTCTCTCTCTCTCTCTCTCTCTCTCTCTCTCGCTCTCTCTCTTTTCCTTTTCTCTCTTCCCTCTTATTCTCATCACTCTTGCTCCCGCTCTCGGCTTCCCCATTCAAGGCTTCCCCTTCACCCGGTTCAACCCCTGCCGACAATCCGGCGCACGATAACATTTCGTTCTACAACTTTACCCACTTCCAGCTCGCTTTACAGCCGTGCTATTCTGTTTTCCACTCGAGAATCTTCATCGATTATCGACTCGGAAATCATTTCGAGTAAGAAAGTTTCGCTGCAAACTCGGCGTGTCAAGTGTAAAGTGTTACGCTTATCCATCGTTTCACACGCTGCTGCCTAATGGTAATGATTACTTACTGCTTATGTAAATTGCGAGTGCACAACTCGAAATTTCTTTATCTCTGCCGATTCTTTATGCATGTTACGAAAGAAAAACCCGAGCTCTTTATTTTCGCAAATATTTATTTGTCGGCGAAAGAAATTGCTAGAAAATAATACTACATTATATTGACTTATACTGTTTGCACGAAATACATTAGTGACTTAACAAATTTTGTAGCGTAAAAAAGTAATGTTGCTTTGTTACTCCGAAATTTCTCCGCTGGCATATTTATGATTGGCCTTCGCAACATAGTAGAAAGAAAGCAATGTGTGCGCGAGCTCATTAATTCTAATAATTCATGAAGAAACACGCACGCACGTAATAGCTCGGAGCGGCTTATGATTTGACGGATAGAGAGTTGCCTCAGCCCTCGTATTTTTAAATGTCCGCTAAACTATATTCTGATATTTTAATAGACCTAATTTACATGTAAAACCACTTTCAAAATCATTCTGTCTCCAACGCGCTACCAATGTTTTCTTTTGTAAAGAGGGAGGAAAACGCCAATGAATTAAGAAGACTGGGTAATACCTTTAGGTTACCGTTTATTCTTTCTTTCACATTTTTCTTCCTTTTTCTTTAAAAAATTACAATATACATAATTTTCTTACAACTGTATAATAACATTTAACCGATTTGCTTTTTAACAAGTACGAATAATTGAAACCATTTTAAGAGCAAGAACGTGCACTCGTCTGCAAA
Organism: Trachymyrmex septentrionalis; assembly: GCF_001594115.1. Lineage (NCBI taxonomy): Eukaryota > Metazoa > Arthropoda > Insecta > Hymenoptera > Formicidae > Trachymyrmex > Trachymyrmex septentrionalis. The sequence goes on along the minus strand of NW_017305569.1, from coordinate 122,944 downwards.
TAATCGAAAGCATTTCTAGTGGAACAGTTAGTTAGCCTATGAGAATGAAAAAAAAAAAAATGAGATCCAATGAACCGTGTAGCGTGTTTTTGGGGCCAGATGTTAATTCCGACGACTCAGCGTGAGCCACGAGAAGACGGTTTAGTACGTAAATACATCTTCAGCAGGGGGTGCCATTATAATGGGCATGTGCGGTTAAAGTTCTATTTGTGGTAATTCACGGAGTTTAATGCACTCGGAGAGCTCTGATTTAGCCGGCGAGAGCTGACACTTTTTTTTATCCGGCAAAACCTCAACGACGCTGGCGCCGTAAAGTATAAAATATTTTTCCTGCGTCTTCGACGATACGTCGCGCAGTTAGGCATTCTCCTCCTACGTCGCGGTGCCAAGTTTTAACGTAAAGCGACGCTCTTTATCGGTCTCGTTAGACGCGATCTCGAATCACGTGATTATCCTGAATAAAATAAGGAAATAGCATTGTTAATTCACGTGACACGGATTAATAATAGACGTTCGTCGTTGTGTCAGAACCTTTTCGCGCATACAATTCTATTTTCGTGCGCTGAACTCATTTCTGTGTACGGGATTAGCTTTCGCTTCGATAACCGTCTCGAAAAAGAATTTTCCCCGGAATAATGTAAAATGTTTGTAATAGCGGAATTCCGACGGGGGCGTAAAATATCACGTCTTGGATAACGCGTGTTGATGCCGAACCCCCTTCGGCGCCGATTTATGGGCACTCTCGCGCCCGACGATGCGCGCGTTACGCGCTCACGCACACGCTCTTACGACACGCATACTCCGAAACCGGAGCGTCAATCTCGACGCGAGGCGTTCGCACAGTCGCATTAACGGCGCGCTGTTCAGTTTAATCCTTGCGTTTCGTGACTCGGGACAAAGCCCCTCGGATTTCTGACAGAATGGTATCGCACGAAACGGCCATTACCTTAGCCGATATGCCTATGTACGTACGCGAGTTAAAGGTCGATGCGAATTAACCAACACGGATGCGGCCGGATTCTTTGTACGCTCGCCTTAATTATGCTCGCTCGTGCCGGTGAAGCGAAACTGCTATACAGAAGGGTAGCACGAAGCGGTTTAATCTATCGTACGCTTATTATATTGCATTTACTGCTCGATCGTAGCAAACTGGCGTGAGTATCCATCGGTGAGTAATCCGAATCGACCGTACACAAGCACGTTCATGTGCGCGCGCGAGTTCCTTTCTTACTTCTCTTTAGCGTTAATACTTGGTTAGACGCCACAAAGCCACGATTATGCCTTGCCATTAGGGCGCCTGGTTGATTACGGGATTGTGAAAAAAAAAAAAAAGAGACTCGGCAAGGACAATGTCGCGATGGGCGGCATGCCAACTGGTCCCGCTGGGATCTTTTTATTGGCACTGTTTTAAGTAGGAGGGTTACCCACACCGCGTTCTCTTCTATCATGTTATTCACCCTCTCGTTCGTATCGATGAATTGAAGACTCTTTCGGACTTTTTTTTTTTTTTTTTTTTTTTTAAATAAATCTTATTTGTCGATTTCAAAATCAAAAGCTATGGGGAAATTGATCAACGATTTGGACGAACGCGATTCAAATGATTCTCTCTGCGTCACCGTTTCCAGAAACGAAATTAGAAATACTGACGCGCAATGCGCGGCTCGAGCGAAAAGCTCTCTCGATGAATAGACTTATACCAGGAAATCGAAAGCGAAGCGTCGTCAGTCTTACGGAGAAACGGTCAGTGGTTCGTTGCATGCGTGGCCATATGGCGATTATCCGCGTTTAGTTATTTATAGCGAACGACTTGAACACCGCACACGGAGAGCGTGTACCCCCAGACACGCAGCACCGCGATTTGTGCGTCGCGTCGCGGCGTGCCGGGCGCGAATTGGACCGGGCCTAGAATTCTAAAACTGCCGTCTTGACGGCGGTTAGGAATCGGTCTCGTAAATCGCGACTGGCTTGGAGGCTTCGGCTTAGGTGGTTTATACGGACCTCTATAGCCCGGAGCGGCGTCGTATCAAGAGGAGAATGTTGGCGGCTACATAGAAACTATCTGCTGGCCAGAGGCGCCCGGTTGTTTCTAAACCCACCTTATCTACTGGCCCCTATAATAAGCCGCGATCTGAGACCGTATATCCCCGCCCGCACACGCTCTAAGAGGTCCGCACAGACACACACACACACACACACATACACGCACACTTACACATTCCCATCGCTTACTAAGTAGCTACCCGCGAACCCTGAACGCGTATATGCGACGCGCTATACCACGAAGCGCTTGCAATTACAAGCTGGTCAACATATAATTATCCCCAATGACCATAAATTACTGGATTTTTATGCGCAACATTCTTAATTACCCTTTGAATTAACATCAATCAACCCCTTAATTGCACGCTGCCGCTGACGCTGCTTCCACGTCGTCGTCGTCGTCGTCGACGATGTCGCTTATAGAACTATAATGCGAAATGGCGCATTATAGCGACATGGATGCATGCCGCGGGCTAACAGCGAAAGACGCGGAAGAAAGACACGCTGAGAAGGGCTGACTGACGTGAGAAGAAGTAAGAAAGAAGAATGTAAAGGTACATGACAAAATCAGGAAACGATGTCGCCCGAGGACACTCCTCCCGAGGGTGGATGACTGTCAGATTTCAAAAACTTCCTCACATGGTAGGAAAGGACGTATCGTATCGTGTCGCGTCTGATCAGATGACAGCATCGTGCGTAACACGCCTGTTTTAATTGCTTTCGGAGATCCTTGAGTGATTCCCATATCAATCGCCTTGGCGTATTAATCGCGCATCCTATTACATGGACTTTCACCATTTATTCAGCGAGTGATTACTACCGCGGAGAAGTCGCCGCTGAAAGAAGGTTGGCGATACGATGAGAAAGGAAATCCATTTTATCCTTCCGGAGAATAACTTGATCGTATGGGAAAGAAATCGAAAATTTTAAACAGAGTAGTCTGGACGGAACGTAAAATATTGCCCGTACGTAGAATGCCCGATTTAATTTGTATGTCGAATACCTTGCAGAAGAACCCTGCGGCTAGCCTCTTACCTTTTTCGAAAGATTTATGTGATCTCGATCGAATAACGCATTTTTCAAGGTCGCACGATGAAGGTACCAATTTTCAAACGGTCGGCCATGGTGACGTTTGAACGATCGCGCTATAATCACTCGCGATATCTTCGTCCGGTTAAGAATTCCTCTTCTATTTCACAAATCACAAACCGTGAGGGCGATGCGATACGCTAATGAAACCGCACTCTCATTAAAGCATCCAAATCGACGATACTAATTGGCTAGCTTTCGGAATACCCGGCATTAGACCTCAGGACGCGATATAATAATCGCTGCGGACGAATTCGGTTTGGACAGCCGGTGGTTAAAGCGTCTAGTAATTTCACGGGCGCAGCCCTACAGCGATTAATATGATTCCGACGGAAATTAATGACTGCAAACGGAAAAAAGATAGGTTGCATACAATCTTGCTCCGGTCGCGCGTTCTTATAAAATGGGCAAAAAATGTTTAAAGATTGAATACTCTAAAGATTTTTTTTTTCTAGATACGCATGTGTATATAAGTTAAAATTTTATTTTATCATAAAAATAAAAAATCTTCAAGTATTATATTAGAATTAATTATATTCTAATGCATTCGCATAATATTAACATCAAGGTATATTAATCGCTTAAGGATAAAATTATCGTATGATAGTTTTGTCTTCGCGACGGGTATCAATGAGAATTAACCTACTAAAGCTATTTATCGGCAGTCGCTCCTATGGCACAAAAATCGAATAATGCTTATTAATCAGCTTAATTAGCGGCAAAACTCCTCTCGTTGCACGTTGCGTAAATTAATTCCTCGTACCGATGATCGATGCGATCTCTTCGCCTAGCTGCGGTTCCTGCATACTGGACTGATTTATTCTACCATTTTAATGTGAGACAAATATGACTGTTAAAGTATAATAATTTTGTCTTTCCACAATATTATATACACGTCATTGTTAATTTCCATGATATAATAAATAAAAGTATATAAAAATAACTTTTATATTAAAAAATTTAGCATAAATCATCTTACTGTATATATTTGATTGAAAATATCATATCCAATTAATGTATTTATGTAATTTTTATACAAAACGCTAAGAGATCGTATTATCTCGTGTCAGAAAAGAAAAAAAGATATTCTTTAGAAATCGCGAGATATTTATTGAATAGTAGACCCTTCTTTCTATCTGTTGAAATATTTATTCTACTGTTCAATAAATATCTCGCGATTTCTAAAGAATATCTTTCTTTTTTAATTTCTATTTCTTATTTAAAAATATAAATATATTAAAAAAATTAATTTATTTTCAAGTTTATATTATTTCAAATTTATGGATGTTGAAGATGGCTTGCTCGATGAATTGAAAGTCCAGCAGTAAAATAATATGAAAACAGGTGAACAATGTCAAGCAGATGCAGAAATAAATCTTGATCATTTTTCTCACTTCTCAGTTTGTGAAGTATGGTATAAATCACTTTAAGTTCAAAGCCACAGCAATCGGCGGCAGTCTGCGGCTTCGCGTAGAAAAAAAACCGCGCGTTTCAGCCTCTCGCTCGCGTTCCGTCATCTCGGTCGTCTTGAGAAACTTTTGCAATTGTCGCTAAGCAGATGCCACATATCGCGGGCGTGTTGGGACGCCCATTTTTATAGGAAACAGGCGACATTAACACCAGAGTTTGCACTTGTGAGCGGTCTATTTGGTACCCAACAACCTAACGCTTTTATTATAAACACGCTGCCGTTTTAAAGCACAGCATCAAATATTTTTACGATGGCCATTATAAAACGCCTTTTATGAGGAACAAAGTAGCTCGCAGGCAGAAGGTGTTTTCTCGCCCTTTGACAATAATTTGTCCAGAATAACCGGCTCGTTTCACTCTCGGCCCCCCCACGCCCGGGCTTCCGCTCGATGATCCATCCAGCCGTTCGTCATAGGCGCGCGCGGCTTTTAAAAAGTAAAGCGCTGGACTCGGGCCAGCGCAAAAATAGAAGCAGATGTTATTAGTTGCGTTCACTACCAAGTATACGACGGCCGTCGCGGCGCGACGAGGCAGGCGCGGTGATGGAGATGGCGGAGAGATGGTGGTAGAGGAACGAGAGACGAAGGCGAGCGAGAAGGCGACGAGGGAACGGCCTGTCCAGACGGTAGTGTGATTTCATTGCCCTTGAATTCTTACTAACTGAACGGTTAGATAAAAATAATTAGGCGGATAAATGCGGGGTGGAGGAGGAGGAGGGAGGAGATGACTGCGGGCGGTAGCGCGCGTTAGTCGCGGCAATTTTATTCTGAAACCTCCCTCGGTGCCTCTCGCGTCGCTACGCCGCTACTTCCTTTCTCTATCTCTCATCCGATGCGATGCGATGCGCCAACCAAATGTTTTTGCTTTGAAGTTGGAAGATGAACGGGCCTCCTAATTTCCAGTGTCTGCATTCTTAACAGCTGCACGCGCTATCGTTCGATACGGCTGATGCGGTACCGCGAGTCACGTCGCGCCGGTTTAATTAGCATCTCGCGTGTCATACCCTGGTCCTTGAAAAACCAAAAGTAATCCAAATTGATATCGGTCGATTTAACAAGTTTTCTCTCACTTTTGTGGAAAATTGCTTTGTCTTTTATTAAAGAAAAGGGTATCGTATATAGCTGCCCTGTTTTTTTTTTTTTTTAATAGTCATTAAGTTGACGCCACTTGTTGAAAAATACGTATAATTATATTTGATTATTATATTTAATTATATTTCGCGGAGATTCTGTAATAAGAGAGAGAGAGAGAGAGAGAGAGAGAGAGAGAGAGAGAGCGAGAGAGGACTCTATATTTCGAGTGAGCTCTATATTCACAATGAACGTGATTCCTTAACGATTTCCTCACAATCATAAAATAGCACATTAAATCGAAAAGCGCGAGATCGTTATTAGGCACGACGCGACGCAACCGTTTCGCGCTATTGAATCGAAACGCGCGTATTATATTGGCGCTATAATGGGATTGCGTCCTATCAGGCAGGAGCTGCGCGGCGGCGCGGCCGCTATTAGAACGGTCCTCCGAGAGTTTTGGTCGATTTGCAGATTACGAGTCCCCGGGATGCAAGGCTGACATGGCGGAGGGTTCGGCCGAGGAGGAACAGAGCAGTACTGCTGCGCCCGCTTCCCCGCCAGCTGATCTTCGCACTCTGAACACCCAATTGTCGCCGCCTTATCACCACCAGCCCCATCTCCAGTCTCGTCTTCAGCATCTGCAGCATTCCAACATGCTGGCGACCGCCGTACCGCCCCGGCACAGCCTCAGTATGCTGTCTCATCAGGTGAAAGCGGAGGCAGAGCTGGACGCCCCCTGCGATGTGCCATTGAATCTCAAGAGCGAGGTAAGCGCAGGAATTCCTCTCGTCGATTATTGATGTTGGGAATCGGTTAACTGCTTTTGATTGTTCATTTTCGATGTGTTTTGCTCGCCGAGCGCTCACGCTTGGCCGGAAATCGCAACACATTGCATGACAAGCAGATTAACCGCCGCAAAAACGAACGTACAGTCTCTGGAAAATTATTTCAATGTAATGTATATATTTTAGCTGCTTGATGTAGCAAGTAGTTAATTACTATGTAAGATACCGACGGCCTATTTCTGTCGGTTAGCATTCTTAGGCGATTGCTCGAACCATGCTTTGATTGAAGCGATCGAGATATCGCTGTAGCAGTGCTAAAGCATACAGCGATCGAAATGGTCATCGCACTCGTTATTAACGGTGTTTTGTGTGTCAATGACAACCAATTGTATGGTTAAGTAGCTGCTATGACGCATCTCAACCTAAATCGGCCAATCTTTCTGGCCTGTATAACATTA
>NW_017305569.1:92283-115929 GCF_001594115.1 Trachymyrmex septentrionalis | reverse complement strand
GTATGGTTAAGTAGCTGCTATGACGCATCTCAACCTAAATCGGCCAATGATCTTTCTGGCCTGTATAACATTAACGTACAAAAAATAAAACGTACTCGAACGACTTCCACAAAGATAATGCAGCCGGTGTACGTGATTTCGTTCGTTAACGCGTGTTGCATTTTTTTTAAAACGTATTTAACAAAATCTTTTTTTTTTAGAGAATTCGATCTGGTAATATCAGACGTTAAACTAATGGCAGTTTTGTATATCGATTTATGTCAAGAGATTACGTAACATTCGCTAATATTCGGGAACCAAAATTCTCGTGGTAGAATTTAATTCTGTAGAATTATATAACGCGCACAATTTATACGTGGTGTATAAAGTAGATTCTTGTCATGATCACAGTACGATAACATATCTAAATATCAAATAATTATTTGAAAAGAAAGTCGTTAGTCTGGTTACTTGCGCAATCTTGAGTGCTATATTTTGTATTAAAATGATTGCAAACTAACAGAGATAAAAATATTATAATTCATATGTGAATGACAGGAAACTAATCATCATATTAAACGATCGATCGCCTGCTAACGTAACGCAACTTGTTTCTCGTTTACGAGAATATTGAAACAAAGTAGCAAAAACCATATGGATAAATTGAAAAGATAAAATATCAAAATTTCTAATAGTGTGCATTTTTTTTAAATATATTATACACACAAATTTTCCAACTGTAGAATAAAATAATTTCTGTTGACTCTCTTTTCAATCAAATCTGTCTGACCAGTAATCTTCGGTATTAAAAGTAATTTGAATGTTAATCGCAAACAAATCGCATTTTATAAATACTATCACTAACATTACATGAATTTATCGATATTAATGTAAAACTTACTCGTGCGGAGAAATACGGCGATGAGATTTATATAAAAATTAGGAAAGACTTTTTCGATCGGGAGATGCGGACAAGCGGAGCGAAAACTCATTAATGAATGACAAATCGGTCGTTAATTATTTCTCGTGTAGTGAAATTAGTTGTAAGCAACGGTAGTTGTAAGTCGTTAGAACGAGGCGGTAAAGTATTATGAGGAAATCCCTGACTTCTCCAGCTGTGCGATCGTAAAGCGGAAAATATTTGCACGTAGCTTATATGTACCCGCTTCAATGAACGGTGACCAGTTTTGTCGATGCTTGCACATCAGACTAGCCAGTAGGGAAACTTTAGCAAACAAGCGTCCGGAGATTACTAGTTGTCAAACGTGTCTACTTTCCTTTGGGACAATTAACTCTCACTTATCGACTTTCTACAGAGTCGTCTCTCGTTAATTCAAAAAGTGGTATGTAAACGTAATCTATAAGCTAATCACCATTCATCCAGAAATATCATAGCGAATGTAAAAGTAATCTGTAAGTCTATCGTAAATCCACGTTACAGCAAATTTCTAGCGTCACAACACAAACCGCTTAGTTGATGATGATATAATTAAGTCACGTCGCGTTGATCCGTCACTTTACGATCTTAATTGCCACAACGCAAGCCGCATGATATTCTTAAACGTAAAGAATTAGACTCTACGAAGAATTCGACAATGGTGCCAATTAAGCGACGCAGAGAAGGAGAACAACCGCGACGCGCTAGACACGACGACAGCGCGTCCCGACTAGAGTCTCGAAAACGGCAGTCTCATCCGTTTAGAGCTCGTTGTCCCTGTCCATCCATTACACTATTATCCCGTCGGCAAACACGGTATCCAAACCGGACTCCACGCACGGACTTAATGCCCGGCTCGCATCTGAGAACGGAGCGTGCAATTTACGCGCAAAAGAAGGAGAAAATGTTTCATTCGCTCCCGGCAAAAAGAAACATCCCGCAGGTGCACGTAACAACAGGACGGATAATAATGCCGTCCGCACTTCCGTGGCAAAATACGCGGCGACGAAAAGGAGGAATTTCCTGACGCGATCGATCATCATCGTCCAGTTTTTCGCGCGTAAAAAAATTCCCCCGCAACCGTCGACGTAGCGACACATTGTTAATTTTCTCGATCGGGAACATCGAGAATAAATCCCGTACACTTTACGGAATCGATCGATGAACGAAGACGCGCGAGAGTGTTATATCAGCGGAATAATTTATCCGCGATTTCATCGCGGGCAACTCATTCGCGTAGAGTTTCACAGTCGCTCGAACTTCTGTTCGACAATCATAAATTATTAGACCTTTGAACGCGGTATTCTTAACGACCCCCTCAGTGCCATTAGCCGTTCCTCTTAATTGCGGAATATCTCTCTTTCTAGAGCAGAATAACGGATATTCAGCGACGCCAAAAAGATAACAAAGATATAAAGAACAAACAGAGATTTTGTGAGATTTTGCACAAGGGCGTCCGCACAATCAATTAGACATTAGCTAAAGGATTCGTAAAGAACTGCGCGCACATATTCTTAGCTTGAAATTTTTTGCGAAGTAAAGTATTCAAACTGACCAATAAAGACAAACGGTTCGCTCTACAAGTACGGAAATGCGTAATGTAAAGTATAGGTAATGTAAAAAAATGCGAAACGAATATATCGCGCAATATTAGAGAAGCGCAGACTCGAGACGGATCGAGCACCCTTTGCATTCGCAAAGACCGCAGTAATGTGCATATATATGCAAATATTCGCGTATCTCACAGACACATCTGCGGACCGGAAACCGTTAAACGCTCGACGGATGCATCGTCACGAATATTCCTCCACTCGTGGTACCGAAGATTTCACCGGTCACACGATAGAAGCCGCTAAACCATCTACAGGCTTTGCCGCAGAAGCAGCGACCCTATCCAGCGACCCTCTCGAATCCGAAGACGCAAATTTCACGTAGCTGAATCCGGCGCGTTGACCGTCCGATGGATCGATACGCCGTAAGGCGCATTCCAGTTTGATGGCCACCAGTCCCGACCGTAAATGCATCTGTCAAGAAAGTGATTGAAGGTAAACGATTCAGGGGAGTCGCGAACACCCAGACGGATCGGATCTCATTACCTCGGTGGCTCATTTCACCGAGTCAATTGCATTTCGATCGGATTTCACAATTATTATGATTATTGTTGAGCGAAACCCTCCTCTCGCACACAGGTCTCTCTGCGGCTGCTGATTAGAATCCGGCGAGAAGCAGTCGTCTCGTGCCAGCAAAAGTCGCAGTCGACTTTTGACTCGCTGAGAGATGCCTCGTACCTCGATCGGTCGTAAAAAAATCTGGTTATCGCGTCGCACTATGGTTTTATTTATACATGCGGTATATAATGATATTCGCTGGCTGTATGGAATAGGCTGTTGTAGCAAATATCAGTGCAACGAGAGTCACTCGACGATTCTATTCTTTCCGCATTTCCGATTGCAGAGAGGATATGTTAATTTGAGAGATAATGTTCTTGCATAAACATATTGTCCTTACTACGCGATTATGATTTAACACGGATAACCAGTGTGCGGCTGCTAGCAACCTATGTTCAATCGCGTCAGCGATCCGAAGAACGAGGAGACTCGCACTTTTCGTAAAAAAAAAATAAAAAAAAAAATCCACAGGTTTATGACGCATTATTATACTTGCCGGTCGCAAAAGATTTAGCTAATAAAAACGTACGTTTGACGGGCGATCGTCCGTAAAGCAACGCGGTCAGAACGACGAACGTGGAAATGGGTGGCAAAAAGAAGAATGAAAAAAAGTGGAAGAAGTAAAAAGAATAAAACGCCGAGATATTCTATCGATGGTCGTCTATTTCTCTCACATGATATTCGCGGAGTGATGGAATGTTTATCAATAGATTAATCTCGGAGATCGGCGGGTGGTTCCGCGTCGTCGCCGGGCAGGCTCCTCGATTGCGATTAAACATAAAAGTATTATTTCAATCTGGCCCCTCCGCGCGCGCCGGCCATACATTCTCTCGGTGTGTGTGTGTGTCATCCCCGTCGGCAGTGTCGGGGCGGCACATACGCACACGGACGCGCTACACATATGTGTGTGTGTACGTGTATGTGTGCGCGCGCGCGCGCGCACTTACTCGCGCGACCGATAGATCGGGCATTTTTCCATTAGATTGGAACTTGATTAAATTGAAAATCTGTCAATTTAGGAAAAAGCATCCGACAGCTTATATTGACGGTGGACATTATACGCGGTGGCCAACGAGGCAGAACTCGTTGGCCTGACAACTAGCGGAGATATAAAACCCATCGTCGCGACGATGGACCCGGGATGCGCGCCGGGCTGTTTACTTTTTGCTTTCTTTTGCGCCCTTGTAAAATTAATTGCCGGACGCTCTTTGAGGGTGACGCTCGCTTTCGTCGTTCTACCGATCGCAGAAATTTGCTCACGGTGTCATTCGTTCAATCTCCACCCTGATATGATTCCGACGCAGCATCCCTCCATGTCCTCCCCTCGCTCCCCACCCTCCTTGCGCCAATTCCGTCACGAGATAGTCGCTGACGAGTTTTTGTAACGAACACATTTATCGTCCGGCACTTTTAAAGGAATAATGTGGCTTTAGCAGATTTAATTCGCTCGAATTTGCCATATCCGTATCAGGCGATCGGACGAGTAATATCCTACGATGAAGGAGGAAGGGCGTTTCTTTCGGTCGTTTGACAAGCATTAAATGACCCACATACTTAATCATCCACACTTGAAACACATGTTACGTCCACTGCTCGGTCAACACTAATTTAATTGCGGTACATCTTTCAACGAGGTTCCAAGAATTCATATACTTTGATTAAGAATTCAATTCTCTGATATAACTAAATACTCTGCGAACGGATCAAACCACCGTTATTTTATGCGTGAGAAATCTCCCGATATATAATTTTTCTATATCTTTCTGTATGGCAAGTAGATCAGTTACGCGACAGGATGATTATCTTTAGTATTGTTTTCCCTCTCTTTCTCTTTTTCGATCGATTAATTTTAATGATCTTAGTTCGGAGCTTATCGTTTAATCACCGATATTTGTTCAATAATATTACCGTTATTACTCCTGATATTAATATTTATAGTTGCACTCTTTATTTTATACTTATAAAACAAAGAGTATGACTAACTTTGCGAAAAGAGAAAAGAATTTTAATCTGAATAAATAATCTGGGTAAATGAGGCGGATAACATTATTTCGATTGATTTAAAACAATATCTTGCGACGAGCAACGCTAAGCACAACGGAAACGTGATTGCAATTCGCTTAGTCATATATGGTACTATTGTCCGAACCAGTTCGATATTTGCCGCGCAATCGAGAACATATTACACTTACGATAAGGCGCCGCGATTGCGACGGATAATTTAATTGAAAATGCGGCCTAACCTAACGATAATGCTCCGGAGAAATTCCGTGCCAACGCGATCATTATTATGAATACTTTAGATCGAATGAACTCCGCATTGCTTGTGATAACTCACGTGTAATACGTTAATGCATTGTCACGATTAAGCACGCTCCTATTATTCCGCAACACGCAGACAATGAATGAAAAACAGTTATGTTCATTTTCGACATTAGTAAAAAGCAAATTTATCGTTGAAATTTAATTATTTAAATAGATTGCATGTTTTTTAAGTGTACATTAAGTACCGACTTTAGACGCATGAATTTGCAGTGTTAATCTTTACAGGACGAAAGGGCCACTATAGAGAACTGGAACAGTGTCATATTTCGAGGCAAGAAATACAATGAAATAATTATAACAAATCTTACTGAAGGAAAAAGTGCAAGATTTAAAAAATAGAATCCCCCCTCCCCCCCCCCCCAGTTCTCTGAAGGTTAAAAATTATCGTTAAAATTGCTTTAGATCGGAATACGACTTCCCTACATTTTACGAAAAACTTAATTTCAAATAGTCTAGCCGAACTTTACATTGTCTGAACGTTGTTGGTGCAAAGTTTAATCGTATCTCGCGGATGTCCAGGCGGACCTTGATTAAAGACGATCGTGGAGCGGGAAGAACCGCGGATAAGTCAGAATGTAATCGCGCTCCGGGACGCGGCCTTTTAAAGTAGGAAACTCGCCGGAAACTACCGGCCGCATGGTACCGAGAACTCCCCGGTGCGGTGCCAAATAACAATGTTGGATCTCATAAACAAGGAGACAAGACAAATACCCGCCTGGACAGTGGTTCCTAGGGCGCGGAGTGGACAGAGTCCGTTCCGCCGCCCATCCACCCCTCTGGGGATGGGAGACTCTGCTGGTAATTTCACGGTGTCTTGCATCTCTGAGCCACCCTCTACTCCCCTTCTCCCTACCGTTGCACTTCTCCGCGAAACGTTTTTGGTAACGTGATATGTTATAACCGCATTCGTCGTTCTATTCGAACTATGATCAGTGATTTCCAAATTGATCGAAATTTCAACGTTATTCTTGTATTTGACGTGAATTTTCGCAAACTCGATGTACGCAAATATCGTTGCTCTATGAAAGTGCTATTATGAAAGTGCTATTGAATCACATTATAATTGTTATTTTAATTAAACCAAAAAAAAAAAAATCTGTTTTATAAATAATGGTTAAAATATCGTTCTAAATTGTTTTGTATCATGATAAATTAATTATCAGAGCTGTTAGTTTATTGAGAGATAAAAGTGTGTACAATGATATAAGACATTTACAGATTTATATTCGTGACAAACGTATTCAGTTGTAATGCGTAGTGAGAGCTTTATCTTGAAGCAAGTACAGGACAGAATGGAGGAAAGGAGGGGGAGGGTCACTGGGATTTGCGCGAATGGCCGACGACTTAATTGATCGAGGGCCATAAGCGAATTAGGGATGACCAATGTTCCACGTGCGGAGCTCAGGAATATGGACGGGGGAAGACGCCGAGTTAATTCAATTCGAGGAGGCTGAGGAGGGTTTTGGGACGTATCTCGCGAGACGTAAATTTGCGTACGAACTGTGCGCGTTCTCCGCGCGCATCCCCTCTTCTGAAAAACGATGGACACTCCAACAAATTGCATCGACGCCTTGGAATTGGCCTGTTCCTTCCTTCCTTCCTTTTATCCTTTCTTCTTTCCTTCGTTCTTCTTCCTTCTTTCCTTCCTCTCTTGTTCTTTGCGACTTTTTTTTTCTCTTTCTCATACACACACACGCACACACTCTCTCCCCCTCTCTCCATCTCGCTCTCTCTCTCTCTCTCTCTCTCCTTTCGTTAGTACGCGGCCGCGAGTCATAAATCAAATTATACGTTGAGTGAGATTAGATTTCTGTTTGGCCACGCTCGAATTCACGAGCAGTGGATTCGACGAGGGTAAGGCTGCGGTAGAAACCTTCGCCCTTCCTGTCTTCCGCGCCACCACCCCTTTCCCGACCCATCCTGGCGTACCTCGGTGCTGCTTGGCGATGGTGCGCTGGTACTGCTACACTACGAGGTCCAACATTAGTTAACGATTAATCAAGGCGCTTGTAGCTCAACATATATCATTAAACTAGTTAGCGAAGTAGGGTCGGCCAAGTGTGCTGACCACTGGCTACACCACCCACCACCTCATTCTCTCTCCTGCATCGGCCGGCCCTGACCGAACCCCTTCACCGGGCCCTCACTCCCTCTCCCCGACTTGCCCGCGGAGCCGATCCAACCCTCTGGCGACGTGCTCGCGTACCGAATGGAACTCTTAGAGACTCCAGAAGCGAGTTTAAGCTCGTCGCTGATGTTTCGTCCGTTTCTGGTGTGTGCCAATTGCTCGTTAAAACGCGGAACCGGCCCGAAACACTTGAGCATAGTTGAGGGGAGCTCTTGCACTTTGATTCTCTAATAAGTCAAAATAAGTTCTCGTACCGTCCGAAATGTCGATAAGACGTGGAATTTCCAACGAGGATCGCGGAAAACGCTTTGTTGCTTTGTAACAATATGATTGGATTAGATGAAGAACAGTATCGGCAGATTTCATAGATATCGGTAAACTCATTACTAATCGAACAACGGGTCAACGTTGCTATCTAGAATCTAAAAGCTCGTAAAGCTTTCGCAGTGTGCCCTCTCTGCTGGATTGACCTCCTCTCGGATCTTCTCGCTTTCCCATACCCCTGCCCGCACTTCGTCTCTTCTAGTTTTAACCATCGAGAGACGGCCGCATAGCCTCCCGTGCGCCCGCGGGCGCCCCTTATAAATCCTGCAGGACTCCTGCAGGCACTAATGTACGACTGTTTGCGGGTATAACTTGGCCCCGACACGAAGGATAGGGGATGGTGTTTCCAGTACATGCTAAGCCGGGGCTAAAGGCCCGCTAGACCGAGCCATTCCTCACTGCCCTACAGACTTACACCTCCGCCCCCGTATGCTTGTCTTTGCTTCTTATCCCTAAGCAAATGTGGTCACCGCGAGGAGGGCGCAGGGATTTATTGATGGATTTACGACCTTGATGTTTGGATCTTGGAATAAGACGAATGGAATCTTGAATTCACGTACCGTCATGTGTGTATAAACTTTAAATATTAAATACATTCTGTATACTTAAACAAAAATGAATTAAATATAGGCATTATAATTGTTGTCAAGAAATCGTAAGTTCGAATTGTATATTTAATTTTAATATGAAATAAAACAAAAAAAAAAAGAAACATACGGACGGTGAATTATAAATGACAGTGATTTGTTCGATTTCAAGATATAAAAAATTATTCGAACAGAATGGATGGCAGCAAGAGACGAAAGCAATTTATATGCTGTGCAATTTATGCTGCGGAATCGATGAGCTCGTTTGATGACCTACGAAAGATACCATCCACAGATTATCGACATTTCGCGATGGAGCAGAAATCCGAAAGGGCCAGACACATTAATACCGTCGCAGAGAATCACTTGGCAAAGTTATTTGACCACCACTGTTCATCCTGGGAGATGGTATTAAATCCCCACCCCTTCCACCACCCTGTACCCTCCTCCAGTGGTCCGGACAGACTTGTACCAAGGACCAGAGCGAGCTAGGCACCAGTGTCCGGCGGTGTCGTCGGCAAACGTTTGCTCGACAAACAAACTCAACTCCCGCGTCCCTGCTTCACCATTGCGCGACTCTGTTTTACTATATAAATGAGATGGTCACCCTAAGTACAGGGTTGAAAGGGATGATACTGCACGAGTGTGCGTCTCGTCGGTGCCATCCAGTCGCTCTTCAGAGGCAACTGTCACTGTCGATCCTTCGTCTCTGGTCTTCGCCAGAGTCTCACGCGAAGGGATGGGAGGCGAATGATAAGAAATAGATTTGTTGATGTCGAAAGTATACTTCTTATTTATCGGTATTTCGAAAATGGAGAGAGAAATTAGAAATATTACATTGAACATATATATTAGTTATTTCGCGCACAAATGTTGTTGCTTTGAAAAATAAAACAATTATTAATTATGTAAGCTCCAATATATCGCTGTCCGTATAATGACACAAAGTGACAAATATCAGCTTGCTTTTAAATTATGGAATTGGAAATGTCGATGCATCTAAAGCTATCAAAAGTGTCTGTATTGTAATAAATTGACAATTATAAAAATTCAATTTGGAAGCTCGAAGCGCAATGTTGTATTAATCAAACAGGATATGAACAGTAAGTTTCTGGCTTTGTAAAAATTTCGATCGAAATGTAATGTTGATAAATAACAGAATTAATTTGTAAATTAACTTCGTTATCGCGTTTGGATCCATTTATGGTTGTTGCAAGGTGTTCGTTACGTAACAGAGAACAAATATGGAAACAATCTTCGTGCCTGGAGGATGAATTTCATTGCGAAGTTAGTGACCGTTCGGCTGCCCAAGAATAATATAATCCTCCGGTGTGCGCCGAGACTACTCTGTATTAATGTTTGCCCCGATATCTGTAAACAGGCATTACCTGTATCTCTGGACCGAGGTGTAACTATCCGCTAGGCGAGCTCATGGTAGATTTGAACGTTAGCCCGCCACAGGGATTAGAAACTTCCTACGGCGAGGTCACCGTGCATACTGTTTGCGTTTCTCTATCGGTGCTGTGGAAAGGAAAAGAGGAATACGTGGTCAGGTAGCTTGGATCTACGGGAGTAACAGACGTCCGAAACTAAAATAATACGAGCAAATCAGCTAAAGAAATTTCAGCGCGCGCTATGTGCGGTCTTGCTCTTTTAACGTCGAAACTTGATGATTATCTCGGTTACTACAAAAAATCCAATAGTTTTATATTCACGTGAAATTCGTATATATGTTAATACAAAAATTTTCTGAATAATTAATGTTTGCTACGAACGTACAACGTCGAAAGATATTATATCTTGATATGGTAACACGATAAGAAAACATGGTACGAAAACGAAAATAAAGTCGATTAGCCGTAAAAGCGGAAAAAAATTAAAACACAAAGTGGTATTCAGCGGCAAATGAGGAAGATGCGATGCGTTTACAAGAATTCATTGCGAACGATAACGCACTGGTGAACGATGACACAACGGGCATTATCGTAGATGACAGAGCGGTCGGTTTCGTTCATGCGCGTGCGTGTTACGCGTGCGTGTACGTGGACAGACGGTTAACTGACGCGGCATATTTACATTGTGTGGCGGTGCAATTAAGCCTCGTATCCGGCATCAAGCGTAGGAAATTCCGTGCGGACTAACACCTTGCTCCCTGCATTCACGCGGCTCGCTTGTGTCCTGCTGCATCCTGCAGTCCTCCTCGTGGCTAGATCAACAAATACGGTATCCGTCTGAAACGGATCTCTTCGATCTCTGTTTCCTCTTGACTTCCTTTTTACTTCAACGTACATATACGTACTCCAAGGAAACACGAATAACCCAATTATATAGAGATAATTCATGAATTCCAAAATTCATGAATTATTTCTAAGTAACTGGCTTCGATTTTCTTTACTGAATAAGTATCAAAAGATGTGTACAAGGAACTATAGCAGAGTAATAAGAAGAAATCTTACCAATGGGAAAATTTATTTGGTTCGCATTAAATGAAAAACTGAAAGAATATTGATTACAGTTTATTAATATATAAATATTGCATATATATATTTACATATTATTTATTGCGCTGCTAAAGCTCTCTCTCTCTCTCTCTCTCTTTTTTTATTTTGTGATATAAATAATTACGTATATAATGTTATAAAATTTATATATAAAATTTTGAGAATTAGCGAATAAGTATTATTATTACATTTTATCAATTTTATGATTCAATGAATTAAAGGTTATCTGTTTTGCGTTTAATTCTAAAGTTCCAAAATGATTTTTGATGCGGTATTTTATGTGGTTATAAGTAGAAACGTGAATATATATATGCGCTCATATACGAAGTCATATCATATCACATATACGGCGAAAGTTACTTCGATCACGGCGCATCGATCCATTCTTCTCGTCTCTGTTGAAAGTGTAACTATATTTCTACGACTCGTAAGGGAATTCCGTAGGCTTTTTGAATCGTGTGGGAATCGTTCGGGAAAATGTTTCAGGAATCGGTTAGCATACTCTCGTTGTGAACGCGTCTTACGAATGACTTGTCCTCTTGGGTGCGCATAATACGATCGTTCACTTGCTAAGAATGGGAAGTATTGATGTGTTCTTTAGGTATTACACAATTGTACTAAACTAAGGAATCGATTGTGTTGATTTCACGGTAAGACTCTGACGTAATGTGCTAATTGAAGCGTGTTTCGCGGAATGAGTTAAACATACCTTATTAAGGAGAAGCAAAAATCTCGTAGATAATCAGTCACGACATTAGCGTATCGTTTGATGAAAATCATCGTAAAAAAATGAAAGGGTCGCGATCGCTTTGAGATAAATGAAAAAAGTATGAAATTTTTATAATTTTAATTAAATTATATAGTATTATAATTTAATTAAATTCTAATAATTTAACGATAAAACTTTATGCGCATTTTTCTATACCTGATGATATCCGCGGACTATCACACATGAATAAATAATCGCCGTTTGACGAAGTCTGTGTAGCAGCGCGAAAATAATTTACGCAAATGATGAATATCCACTCGAGCTCTTTGCTCTACAGATTGTTAGTGCGCATGTATTGCGACGAAGGAAGCGTAAGAAGTGCAAGAAGCGTCGCAGAAACTTGATAATCATTGCCGTCTCTTGTCAACTGCGACTTATCGAGTCTCGCTTATCTTGCATCTCGCGGTGCATTTGTCGTTAAGCCGGCCGCCAGTATTTTGTAATTGATTGAAGCAAAATACAGTCGTGGAAGGCAGGCCAGGCAATCGGGGGGACAGCCGAGATCCAGTAAGTCAAATTTTCCCGTCAAGCGACGGCCGCTCGTCCGTGTACATGACGTTTTAATAACGGTTCGTGAGCGATTGAAAATGTCAATCTACTCCGCTTTTGCGGAGAGCGTGCGTGTAAAACGCGTGCACTACATTCGCGATGCGTGCGAAACGCTCGTCGAAGGTTCGTATCTGTTAACCGTCGACGGTTTAAGCGTTCCGCTCGTTCTCGCGTGTTCGTTTAACGCCTTGGAATTGTCAAGACGTTTTTTTCTAAATAAAGTGCACTTACCGTTTAGCACATTATTACCGGTATTAGAAGGGGCTTTCATCAATACGGACTCGCACTTCACTCAGAGCGAACTCGCGCCAATCGACCGGACAATATTTAATATACGATCAATTTTTTCATTTTCGAATTGGATCGTAACATATCCTTTTTTACGTGAAATTTTTTTTATAAAATACGTAATTATTTTATATTGCAATAAAAGAGATTTTTTGCCGAGATAAAAAGTAATAAAAAATTTCATATTAATTTTTAAACACGGAGCGCAAATTTTTCATCGGAACACACGGAAACAAGGGCTACTGGTTTAGATACATTTATATATTATGCAGTATGTAATTACTTTCCGATAAAAGGGATTTTTTTTGCCAAGATAAAAAAATAATAAAAATTTGTATTAATGTTAAAAATGTATTCCCGAGGCTGGATTTTCCCCGCTGGCAATTTCAAGACAGATACGGGACACAATACATGCTTTTTTTCCTGCGTAATGCCATAATGGAATTATTTCCGCCATGCCTCGCTTAAACGAAAGTTACGATACGATCGCAACGGTTCTGGCTGAATTGCACCAAAAATCTGCATTAACTAATTCTGATTTATGTTTTATCATCTCTTTTTGTATTATTTAGAATATAAAGCTAAATGTACATAATATATAAACGTATAAAGAAAATTATTTAATTACTATTATTGGAAATTAAAAATTAATTGAGATTAACTGTGAGCCAGCTGCTGTTGCGATCAGGCTAAAATAAAAAATTCAAATTGATCTTGGAAATTTTTAATTCTCCAGTTGCCTCCATGTTTCGTGTAATCAATTGTTTCTCACCGTCGACATCGATCAGAAGATGACGATGTCCAGAACAACAATAGCGTTAGCGAGAACCGGTATCGCCTGCGTGAGTTTATCTGGCCAGTTCTATCTTTTATTAGCATCCCGTAGAAGCTATTTCGTAGCCCTTTCTCTATCGCCTAACGTATCCAGGCAGTTTCTCCGGAGTCTCGGCCGTTCCGTAGTCGAGCAGGAGTACCAGAAGTGCGTATTTACGAGCGTTCCCGTCCATAAAGCAACCTCGCGCCTGATTTTGATACATTCTCCACTCCGAGCACTATCTCACGCGCGAATACGACCTACGTAGCCATACACTTGGGATTTATGGTGATGCTGCGCGCGTAAGCGATAGTTTTGTTTTGTATTCCGTGTAGTAGCTTGTCTCTCTCTCTCTCTCTCTCTCTCTCTCTCTCTCTCTCTCTCCCCTCTCTCCCCCTCTCCCTCCCCACCTTTCTCTCTTTTTCGCATACGCTACTCTCTGGAATTTCGCGGATTTTTGAAACCGCGAACAAAGGAAACAAAAAGGAAAACGTACAACTCCAATAATTCTTATATAAAGCGCAGTGAAA
Source organism: Trachymyrmex septentrionalis (assembly GCF_001594115.1). Lineage (NCBI taxonomy): Eukaryota > Metazoa > Arthropoda > Insecta > Hymenoptera > Formicidae > Trachymyrmex > Trachymyrmex septentrionalis. The sequence continues at coordinate 102,030 of NW_017305569.1, read as the reverse complement.
ATGGAATTGACATCAATACAAGTATCAATTTTTTGGTCCCTCCTTTTCGCGCAGCCGATTTTTAACTTTCGTAAAGTGAGGAGATCTGCAAATTGAGCGAAATCGCGGACGAAAAATGTAAATAAGAAAAAGTGAATATTACGAGAGAAATGACTTATGATTACATCTGTTAGAGATGCAAAAAATTTAAGAGATACATACTACGAAATTTAAAGGGACGAGCAGACGAATACGTGTTGCTGAAACATACGTTAGGCGTTGGAAAAATAACGACAGCAGAACTAACGCGAGCAGAAATAAATACACAGCGGGCATGAAGCGCAGCTCTCTGGCAGCAGCAAATATGCAGGCTACGCGCCACTCCGAGACATATTTTCACGTCCGATATAAAACTTGCCGTAAATCGATAATGTATTTGAACAATGCTATTTTTGTTCGTACAGATGTCAGAACTTATGCAAGCAAATGGTGTAGCGTCACGAATTAATATATGTGCCCTCGGCTACTTAATCCGTTTATTAAAATCGCATGTTGATCGTCACATGTGTTATCGACGTGATATATTTTACCTTTTAATTCTAACAGGTACGTAACGTGTTACAATTAAAAATTCAGATATCGCCCCGAGAATTATACTATATAGTATATACGCGTACATCTCGTTAGAGGCGTCGTCGATCGTGATGAAATGCTACAGTCTTGCGGTTCAAATATATATTAGATACCAAAAATATAATGACGTGCAGGCGGGATTGCTTATACAGGAATAAATGCATGGGAAACGCGAAGGGCCGATTCTGATATTGGATGTATACTGGGCAAGGGGCACTCCGGTCTGGAGTTCTCGCACGGGCGTACCTATATATGTATATATATATATATATATATATATATATATGTGTGTGTGTGTGTGTGTGTATAAAGCGTCTGTGCATATCGTAATCACAATATTATGCTGGAATTGGGAGGGCCGGGTTTCCCATTTCTATTTTAATGGCATCGGGGATTTCAAGCGGGGGAGGGGCTGTGCCAAGCGTCGCGTAATAACTTGTATCCCGCCGAAAAAAATATCGGAAGGCCCTATGCAAGCCGGTTTGCTCTCCTCGTTTTTTATTCGATGCGTTTTCATTTGGAGCTGTTTTTCCGCGTGCTGTAACGTTTAAATGTTTAAACAAACGCGCGCGTCGCTTGGATTTTTTCTTGATTCGAGGTATATATTCCGCGAGAGAGGGTGCGTCGATGTAGAACGATTGTTGTCATAATTGGTCTCCGAATAGATGTTTAGTTAAATCTCGAAGTAATCCTTTAGATAATTCCATCCGCTAACGCGTACATTTGGACTGGTGTTTATTAATTATCAGCCGTTCTCACATCCACGTGGTGCCTCGCGCGTGTATAAGGGAGGGAATCGATCGTCGTATGCCGAGTGGCTGTTTAGAAAGTTTCCGCCGTATTTCTTTTGCGGAACTTCAGGAATAAAGGACGGAACGGATACCGAAACGGGCGCGCAGTATTAGCATAATATATGTCGCAATTATCGTTATAATTGTCCAAGTTGTTGGCAACTGGTTTCAATATACGCCCACTTTCGCGTTCGCCCTCTAAGCTAACGAGGCGCTCCTTTGAGGACGATTTGCAGATACAGAACTTCATACCGGCCAAAATGTAGCCAAGTTTACGCGCTAATCGACCAAATATCCAAGAGGAAATAAATATACGTTTCATTTTGTTGTAATTCATTTTTTAAACAATTTTTTCATCATCCTTAACCTCCGTCTGTAATCATATTTTTATTCCTTCTGTTCAACTCAATTTTTTTTTCTGTTTTATCTTATAAAAAATGTAAAACAATTTAGGGTTATTTTTCGACATCTTTATTACACTATCAAATAGCTTTTTAATGAGATATTTTAGAGAAATCGGATTCTATTCTCTTTTATTTAGGAAAAATTTAAGAATAAAGTTTTGCTTGTGTCAAGAAAGATCCAGATTGTAGACGAAGGAAATGCACTGTCAGACTTACTCAGTAAAGATTGAGATTGTAATAAAGAATAAGGATTCTATGTTGAGATTGAGAAAACCGGGTAAATTAAAATGATCGATTCGGTATTAAAAAAACTTATATAAATAAGAGAAGAGCGTTAAATAATTAAGTAGTTGGAAATTAAGGATATCAGGTGTCGATGCGTCAAATATGAAAACGGTGTCGTTGCTGACTGTTTTACAGGGGTAGAAAGTTCTTCAGGGAGCAGAGGATTAAAAGTTTACTTCGCCAGTGGACGAGGGGGAGCGGGAGGGAGGGTCTTGGCGGTTGGCAAGAATGACTCCGAGAAGTTAAGATCCATGAGAAAGGAGTCTGTAAAGTTGCTGAAAACTTTTTAGCAAGAATTAATCACCGGAAGATGGTGACTGGTCCTTATTAAATTGCGACCTCGCCATTTATTTCGATGCGGTTAGTCCAAGCGATTCAATTTGCGGCCACGGCGTTACGCGAGTAAATTACGTTAGCTGACATTATCGCCATCGATGTTATCCGGCTTTTGTGAGAATGCTCACCGCCGCAATAAATAATTCCTTTCCCATGCTGTTTATGATAACTCGAGTTTTATCCTCGCAACCTTGCCGCAATATACGTAGACAGTAACAAAGATACATTCTACCTCGTGTACAAATAACGGTTCGCTGGCAACAGACAATCCTAAGTGAAGCCGCTGATACGCATTTCGCGATCGTACCAGCGGCAACGGCAGCGGCAGCGTGCGCGACGACCGTACACAACAAACACGTACGCACGTATTCCCGCACACACACACACACACACACACACACACACACACACACACACACCCACACACTCTCCTCGCAAATTGCATTTCGCGCTACGTACCTATACGTTAACCAGTGCGGTCTTTATTATGTATGTTCACCGTATGAATCCTTGATGGATTCCAGATACCTCATTACACCGCTATTGACCTGAATCTTTTATTATCTTTCCACCGCGTAGACACAACGGTGCGGTGGTAGCGGCTGGGCTCATTATACCAGAGAAAATAATCATTATGTCCATTGACCGAGGCGCGCGTGGGGAGGCAATTTTATTTTCTGTACACGACGCCGTTGCCGGTGAATACGTCTCTGATGACGATTAGTGGCCCTTGGCATCCTTAATGACCGCCCGCACACAATCGTATCGCCTCGCTCACGCTTATATGCGTTGACGCACGCATGCTCGTTGAGGAATATCTAGATCTAGCCGGTTAAACATGATATTCGGAGCGGCGCGGCGCGGCGAGCGTTTAATTAGGCAACACGCGAATAATCGCGCGCGAAATACATAGTGCGAATGGTATATTATGGCCCTCGCGTCTCTTTCTCAGAACAGGTAACGTCACTTGATTTAGTTAGAGCGCTAAGCGGGAAAATTTCCAGATAGATATGAGAGTATTTCGTGTAATTGTACCACACAGTCAGCATGTGTAGCTTTAACATGCATTTTAAGGGGTTGCATGATGAGGGGAGATAAAATCGATCGACTGACATCACGACATTTTTTTTTTTTCTGGACGATTAGTGCCTTATGGCATACTAACGATCCCTCGTATACGTTTGTATGTCGATGTCCGATTGCCTGTACCAGATAAAAATAGACAGCCTTGAATATGGAATATCTACTTTCTTAAGTGGATATTTTGGAATCCGATGTTAAAGCATGTAAATTGGGAAACGAATAATTTGAACGAGATGGCACTCGTAAATTGCATTTTACTTTATATCTCAAATAATAATTCAGTTTGATATTAATAGATGTGCACTTGATGTGTACATTTACAGAAATACACTTTTAATAAGCTTTTGTTAGTTTCACTGTTAGAGAAATCGTGTGAATTTTTTTTTTAGATCCGCGGACATATATTTATTATTGCCGAGATATCTAAATTTTCTCTCCCTCTCTCTCTCGCTCTCTCGCTCTCTCTCTCTCTCTCTCTTTCTCTCGTGATTTTAACGCCAATCCTAATAAATCTGCAATCGCGCGGTTCAAATTCCAAACTATCGTTTCGTTTTCGGAAGATACACGCGAGATATGTAAAATCATGGTTAAAAGCCACGAAGCGTCGGATGGAGGCACGAGGGCGCGAAACGAGCGTGGAAAAGAGCGGAGGAGGGGGAAGGGAGGGGGCGAAGAACAGGCGAGGAGAAAGTGGAAAACCGAATAATCGTCCAGCTCCGACCTCGGTGTCGGTTAGGAGCTCCGGCGAAAAAGAGGAGATGAAATGGACCGTCCGACTGACAGGAATTTACATCCTCTCGTGCGCAATCTGCGTGAGTGAATTGTGTCGTGTTACCGTCCGGAGAATTAGATCCGGAAAATCCGTAATAATTACTCGAGCGCGCGGCGCTCGCCGAAGCATCCTCTTCCCACCGACTTTCGCCCGCTCTCTCTCTCTCTCTCTCTCTCTCTCTCTCTCTCTCTCTCGCGCCCTTTTTTCCCCCTACCCTTTCCGCATATACCGTCGCTCCCTCGTTCGTTTCTCTCACCGCCACTTGACAGCGTGAAACACAAAAATAAATAATGATTCACCGCACGGCGGCGTCGCTCTACGGGAAAGAAGCGGCTCGAACCCGAGCTCTCGCGAAACACACGGCTGTCGTAGGAAAAAAACGCGCGCGGTAACGTACTCGTTTAACTCCTGCACGCCATCTCCCTATCCTCCCACGACGCATCGCGGTGCACCGCGATGTGCATAAATGCGAGGACGCACGTAGGTATCGGTGTCTGAAAATGCGTGATGCGCTTGCCACGGCTTGCATGGCGATAAAATTCATTCAATCTACTCTACGCGATGGCTCCCTCCTCCCACTGCTGGTATTCTTACCTGAGATTTATTTTAGCCTCCATAAAATCGATCGTGCCGCTGCCCGATTTTAACCCGATTTAAGAAAAGCCACGATCTTCTTCGAGGCGAACGCTCGCGATATTAGATACGTTTTGACCTATTTGACTCGTTTCAAGAATCGTTAAGAGCCAACGGAGTAACGCCGCGTACCAAATTCGTTCTATCTTCCCAGAGCGGCACCGAACTCGGCACGGTTCGTTAATGTAGCTGCTTAGAAACAGATGTAATTAGCGCGCTTAACGCTTAATGATTTATACATGACGTTCTAGCGATTTAGGTTAAATGGAGTAACATGTGCCAAAGTAAATTAGCGCGTGTTTATGAACTTTAAACCCAACGATCATCATTGATTGAATATGTAATGCATTTAAAGGATAATCGAGAAACACCATCGAGTGGACATTCAATCTATCATTAAATAGATTGGGATAAAAGTGAAAATTGTTGCGTTACATCTTCCAATTGTTATTATTTTGCAGAAGGATAATGAAAGTAATAAGAAAGTTCTTCAATAAATCTTAACTAACTAATAAAAATTCTGAAATTCGCTTTTGTTGGAACGTGAAATGATGATTGCGGTCGGCAGAAATGTAAAGCATTCAAAATGAAATCATGATACGCGACAAAATGCAGCGGACGCGAAATTGTGTTGCTTATATCGTTTCACGTAATATATTTGGCACTTGGATTTTGTCGATTTTGTACATTTCGATGTTTGCTATATAGTGAGAGTAATATATCTGCAATGTGGATAAATTGTAAAATATGCTTTGCGTTAAATCGTTACGCTAATAGAAGCACGTGCACGCAAATCGGTAATTGTAGGAAGGACTTGCTATTTGAAAGGGTTACAACAACGATGACTAGTACGGTCGATTGGTTCGCACGAAATTCGAGTTAATGGAGCGCGCGCTGGTAATCAGGGTGGAATTCGAGTTCATCACTTTCTCGATGACTGTTTCGGGTCATCGTTCACTGGCTCGCGTAACCCATCGAAAATGATAATTTGCTCATCGTTGACGCTACGGATCATCTACTCGCAGTAGCAACGTTTTCCTTCTTCGTTATATATGATTAATTACTGCATATCATGAATTATTAATAATTTACGACTTAATAAATCCAGCTCGTACAATCTACATGTTGCATAAAACTTTCCCAAAAAAGTATTACGTTATTATTTATTTGTTACTTTTACATATTATTTATATGGAAGCACTTTGAACGGCACTTTGAACAAATCGAAACCGTTTCCTTTATATGTAATACAAGTAAACGTCCCTTTTCGAAGCGTGCGATGTTAAAGAAAGTCTCTCGCTAGAAAGTTTTGAAACTTCATAAACATCTGACGGCTCCGATATCGTGACACTTGAAAATGTCATCCACGCGAGAGAGACGCTTATTAGCTCGGCCGTTGTCGAGCCCGCGTTACGGCAGACGCGGTCGTTTACATTTTTACCAGGACGCGCGAGAACTCGATATTCCGACAAACACCGATTGGAAATGTTAAAAGATCGAAAGAATTTTAATGAAAACCCCCGGCCGTGGCGTCCGGTCGAACGTGCCTTTTAATAGTTCATCCGCGTCTGCTTTTCCTTTTTTTTTTTTCAACTTCGTTCTCCCTCTGTCCCACCCCCCAGCCACCTATTCTATTTCGCTCTTTCTCTCTTCCTCCGTCGCTTTTTATGCGGTACGTTTCGGTTCGCTCGCGGTCCGGATGCAGGAAATATATACAGGGTGTATCACGAATTACGTGCTTTTTCTCGGAAGACCTAATTGCACATTAATGCATCCATCCAAGTTTGTCAATTCAAGTTTTAAGAATGCAAAACGGATAGAAGGATTTTCAAAGTATTGCTTTTATGTCGATTTTCATTAATAAGGTATATATATATGTATATATATATATATATATATATATATATATATATATATCGCTGATGCGTTACGAAAATTAAGTTGAAAAGGTTGATCATACTCGTATTTAAGAAGCATTCAAGTACCAAAGGTTAAAGAGCGTTTAGAACTGGAAAAGAGTGGATAATGGTAAGTGAAAATCGATGTCGAATTTGTTTGAAATGAATCTGTCGCGACTTTTGACGCGACTTGTATATCCATTGGATGGAAAGAGAGCGCGCGGTCACCGTACGTTTGCCACCGTACGGACGGACGAACGGATGGACAGGCAGGCGACTGGACAAATGGAAAGGGGAAACGCGATTGCTCGCGCCCTGGGAAGGACGAAGGACCGAAGGATGGAACAGGGCGGGTGAGATGGGTGGCGGAACGACTACGGCAGAATTATCTTCTCTCGTGCGTGTTTATTTTTCGCGTGATTACAAACGAAGTTAATCGGAATCGAACGAAATTAATTTTATTGTCCGTCGAAAAAAGCCATCGCCGTCTATCCGTCCACCCCCCTCCCCCCCCGCCTGCCCGTGATCTTTCCGCCCTCGGCTAACGGCGACGCGATGCGACGCGACGCGTGTGTGCCACTCTTACACAGCCGGCGATGCGAGTGTGCGCCGCGCGGCGCGGCGTTTTTCGATGCTGGTAAAGAGAACGAACCGGACGGACAGCCCATTAGGGCGGCGAATTAAAATTATTCCATTAATTTCTGATTTTAGAGTATTAAAAACGCGGGCCCGAACGGCAAAGCGCGATAAGCGGAAAAAGTTGGAACGAAATGGGGAGGAATATGTCAAAGCGGGTCGATGGTATGTCGCGTTATACATAGTTTGCGCCGCGTAACACGCACTGCCGGCAGTAATATAACCGCGATGAAAATATAATGAAAAATAAAGACCGATCTCTTCTCTCGTACCTAAGTCGTATTTCAGATATCTAATGAGATTCGGAATACGTTTCAACAATACTTTTTTTCCACGTTTCTCTACTCACGAAATATTTATTACGTCTTGCATCACCCTTCGAACGTCACTCTTGGAAAGGTGAGTTGTTGGCAAGAATAAATTAGACGTTGCGAAGCAATGACACTTGAGCTACGTCTACAGTGAGATTTTAAGACTCAAGTAAAACTCAAGCTTAAGCCGTAAGAAAATAATTTACCTCACACAATCGTCAAGATTATTATTAAAGATTATTAAATAATCGTGAAGAAATTGAAATCACAATCGATTATTCTCCTCATATTCCGCTGCGATTGGTCAATTTTTAAAGTCTTAAAGTCTTATGTTGTATAGATGCCGTTTTATTTACAAGGAATTAAAAGAATTAAAAGTAGCTATAGAGTCGAGAATTGCGAATAGGGTAAACCCATGTGTAACTCGAGACAATTCACCAAGTCGAAGTGAAAGTCCGATCGGCGCATGAAGGGGGGAGGGGGAGCGGGAGGGGGGAGAGAACGATTACACAACCAGAAACTGGCAATGCCTTAAGGACACGAGCTGAACCAAGGAGTTCGCGTTCACCATGTCGTTTTAGCCTTAGTGAGTATCATTCACACATTGGTTGTCTTTATCTCTCACTCGCTTTATCGGTTCTCTTCTGCTTCGTGTACTCTCTCTCTCTCTCTCTCTCTCTCTCGATCTGTCCGTCTCTCTTTCTCTCCAGGGAAGCCCACGTTCCATCGCGACTACGCGTGCTACGTACGTGCACACACGTTCGAGAACGGCCGACCTTTCATTTCCCACCCCACTGGCGAGCGGACGCCGACCAATCGGACCTTACCCCGCGCAAAAACATCGAACCGCACACGACCGAGCGTGCAACGAAAGCGGGGTGAGAGAGCGCCGAGGCGAGGTGGCGCGGGGCGAGGAGAAACGAAAAAATCGTTCAGAATTAAAACGGGGAAGCAGAAAAATAATCAGATTTCCGCGTATATTATTAACGAAGATATGTGCGTGCGTGCGTGCGTGCTCGCGACCGCGCCTGTGGAAGGGACGAGGGTGGGGGGGGGAGGTTTGGACTGCTGAAAAAGTATTGACTTCAATCGGAATCCGCCGTGCCGATGCCTGCCATCGCCCACCCCCGCCCGCGCCTCTTCCCGTTCATCCTTCTCCGCATCCGCTACCACTTCCTCCTCCTCCTCCTCCTCCTCTTCTTCCTCCTCCTCTTCTGAATATCTGCGAATTCAATGCAGCCAACGTGAATTTGAGTTCACGTGCGAATCACGCGACTCGCCATGCGTCTCGCACTCTTCGTGTAGATGCGCGGCCAAGCGTAGGCGTGCTGCGTATGCGTCGTGTGTGTGTGTGTGTGTGTGTGTGTGTGTGTGTGTATGTGTGTGTGTTTGTGTGTGTATGCGTATGTGTGTGAGAGCACGCGGCCATCCGCGTGTCGTCGGCAAAAGCGCGGAAAACCGGCGATGCGGGGCGGCTGTCCGGAGCAGAGAATTTATAATGCGAAAAAAAACTGGTGTCGCGCCGCACACCGTCGCGTCGTTCGTTTAGGCGGCGTACGGTACGACGCGACCACCGCGGAGAAAATCACGCCGGCCAAATGGACTGCCCATACCGGCGAGCCGCTGCGGATTTCGCATTTCGGGATATATATCGAAACGACCCCAACCCGCGAGATTTTTATGAATGTGCAACGGTAAAGAGAACGATGCCTCTCTCTTCGCGTTAATAAATAGTCCGTTTATTGAGAGATTATCAGAAATCAGAAATGTACTTTTGATTTCGACGTCAAAAATTAGATTCAAAAATTAGAATTGAGATGAATACTTTTCAAGTCTCTTCATAGTAGTAATTTTCAAATCATCGACGAGTGAAAAATGAAAGTGAAGAGTCAAGTTTCAGCTTATCAATACACACAGAAAAATACATACTATACGCAAGTAATAGTTACTTGTTTCAAGTATTTCAAAATTTTATATATATATATA
>NW_017305569.1:91259-92257 GCF_001594115.1 Trachymyrmex septentrionalis | reverse complement strand
CTTTGGTAAGTTTAATATTTCAATCAAGATTGTCAAATTAAAACAGATTCGATTTAATTTCTTATATAAAATCGTTTCTTCGATTAATTTTATATAATATTTTTCAAACGAAAAATAATTCTTGTTCTGAGTACACACACACACACACACACACACACACACATAGTAATGAGTTTTTCTAAAATTTGTATTATAAGTATATTTTAACATTATATACATATATTCAAGAAAATGTTTTTTCTTAAATATAATACAACCGTTGTTTGAAAAAAAGAAAATAAATTGAGTAATTAATTTTTCTTAACAAAATAGAATTTTCTGTGTGTAGGAATAGAAGGTAACGCATGATTTAAACGCAAATAAAGTTAATTGTCATTTTTAATTATATAAATATGCCGTAAACAAAAAATACTCTCTTGGTCTCTAATAGGAAGATACATATTGTGCCGGGAAATTCAACGTAACGTTCGAGGATCAATAGGATCGCGATCATGGGTCTTCCCTACCTTGTCGTGCTTGGTGAGCCGTGTTTGATACGTATCGGACCGAAGTTAATTTCAACATCCTTAATCAAGTTCGATTGTGTCTAAATAGAGAGAATACGAACTTTAGCTTGACAATCCGGGTCAAATGTGTAAACAGGCGCGATGGACAATACAGCGCGAGAGATGCAAATTCGAAGCCGTAGTCTCGAATCGAATCGTTACTCGAACGAGCACCGCAAGCACGACGTTGGACAAATACCTTCGTCGAGGTCCTTCAGGAATCTCCGGAGTTTCGGCGGTAGCAGTGGAATCCTTCGATACTCTAATTGGCGCATTCACGCTGGTGTTGCCCGTATATCAGTCCACCGACTGCATGCGACTCGATTTTCCCCGGCACATTTATACCCGTTAAAACGTCATAATATCTCATTTCTATCCTATTTCAATATTAATTTACGCGACAGCTGGCAACGTTATTAACTTTAATTGTATAATCCATTACACGTAAATATA
>NW_017305569.1:82781-91085 GCF_001594115.1 Trachymyrmex septentrionalis | reverse complement strand
ATATATATATATATATATATATATATATACACACACATATATATATATATATCGAGCACCAATCACCACGCATAATCTACGTGCTCATTATTACTAGGACTGCGAGGGGACGCGCATGCATGTACCTATACCCGCGTTCATTATGGAGACGATATGGAGTATTGTTTGCAGAATGAGAGGGGTGAGCGCCGCTACGAACCCTCAATCCTCCAACCGTTCTCTTCGTTCCTTCCTTCCCTTAATGCGATACCACTCTATATCTCGCACTCTCTTTCCTGTCTCTCGTCCCTTTCGCCCTGTATCTCGTCCTGCCCGCCTGCTTTCTCGAGTATTCTTTCTCGCGTGTTCGTGCTCTCGCACTTGCCGAGCGTAGCTCCATGTGGTGACACGCGTACGACAAGAACTACTTATCGCGCATTTACGTTGCGCGAACGGGAGAGATTTTTCCGGCTGATGCGTGACGGGCGACAAAAGAGGCCACGCGCAGATCGTTCGTAGTAATTAGGACACGTGCGTTCGCGGGAGGGATCAGTTCTTGTCGTATCGAGCCTAGATCATCCCCTCGCCTAAATCATTATTGAGAAAAAAAAGAGGGTGGGGCGGGGCAAAATAAAAGTCTCGATAAAGTCCCAGTGATTAAAACATCGAACGGAGTCCTTTGACTGAAAATCGACTAGCAAAATGACGATTGTATCTCGAAATCAACGAGTCTCGTAGTAATTTATTATAATATAAATTTAATGTAATAATCGAAGAAATGTTTAATCGTATATCATTACGCAATCTTTTTTTTACCGTGATTTTAAAGGGGAAATATTTTATTAAGTACCAGAGCGACAAAAAAAACATCACCGTTAATCAAAATCAATTGCAGGAACGGATGTTCAATTCTAGAAATGAGAGGGAGAGAGAGAGAGAGAAGTAATAATATCTTCTGAATATTCTTTCAAGTCGTGCTACGAATTTATTATCAGGAAACGCATTGAATATATAAACGCACCAAAGGGTAATTAACTTAATGTACAAAGTGATTCCGGCCCGTCGTTTTTGCATTTGTGTCGTATAATTCGCGAAAGCAATCGCGAAAATCTGCCTGGCGAGCGAGGAAGGCACAGAACGCCTGTTTTCGTTTTCGCGCTAAAAGGTATTACGGGTAGCCTCGGGCGCATTCCTCAAATTATTCCCAACGCGGAGAACACACAGCGACAATAAAAATATGGCATTAATTTCCATACGTTACAGAAGACTCGGGCCAGCTCATCGGTACACGAGTGTGCAATCAAGCAGCGCAATTATCGGAGCCTTTGTTCATGAATAATTACAAACAAGAGAATCGTGAGCACGGTCTCCGCTCCTCTTTTCCTTTAGTCCTATTTACGTCCCACTCGCGTTCCCTTCCTCTTTTACTCCGGATACAGCTTGCAGTTGGAAACGATTCTGCCAAGTGATGCCAAGCGCAACCGTTCAAAATCGAATAGTTACTCTTCCTGTTTCAATAGGTACTGTTTTACTTTTAATACGTATAGGCGTATATTGATAGACGCTAATAATAAAATTATTTAACGTAAAAAGACATTACTTTTTTCAACAAACGTATGAATTTTTTAATTGAATAATATTTTTATTTATCAGTAAATTTCTGGTTTGTTACGCCACAAATATAATTATACTTTTTCTTATGTGTTAGAACATGTCTTATCGTATAAACGACAAATGCTCGATAAGTTTGTCGTTAATGATCGCGATAAGAATGCGCCATATGAATAAGACGAAGGATAGAGAGAGATAGCGCGTTCTGCGATCGTCATCTAGACGTTAATTGCACGGCGAAATTTCGACCACCGTACGCTTACGGATTTGCTGTCGCGTCGCGGCTACTGCGATGGGGAGTAGCTGCTACCGACAATAATGAACGGCCGTCCACTGTATCGCGACGCAATCTGCACATACTTAACGAAGGAAAATGCATATTCATAACCGGGCCCGTGTAGGCTGGAACGAGCGCGCGGACGCGTCGCGTCGCGTCGCGTCATTCCGCGTGCAGAATTCGCTTTTTCTCTTTCTCCGTTTCCTCTTTTGCGTCGAGCGCAAAATAGGGGCGGGAAAAAATCGAGAATCCGCAACCGAGATTTAACTAATGGCGCGTATACGGTGCACGGGCGCTGCGGATGACAAATAGTTGCGCCCGGATATATCTGTTAATCGATCGTTCCTCGAGACGTGGAAGAACGAAGCGAACCGAAAACCAATGGGAAAATCAGAAAACACTTTTCGCAGAAACATTAAATATTTCTTTAGATATCGTGCAAATATTAATATTACGAAAAATATGAATATTGTCGGATAAAATTAATTAAATTAATTAGATTTCTATATAGAGCGGTTGTTTCACGTAAAAAAAAAAAATCTTTTTATTTAGCAAACAAATGAAATATATTTACATATATTTAATATAAATATTCATGCATTTACACGTAAAATAAAGCAAATATCTGTGCCTTTTCTAACAGTCTGCAGGATCGTGAGCCAATAAATAGATTAAGTCTTGTTTTATACCGTGACCTGAATTTTAAATTTGATATAAAATGAAACTAGGCTATCACACACGTATAAGGTAATTACACAATTTTTGCGCAAAATACACGGTTGAAAGTACCGAGAGGAGCGGAAATAAAATCGTGAAAGAATAATACTTTGTCGAGCGTGACTGAGTCTGATACGTTTAACCCAGTGACTCGGTAGTCGTTGTCGTCGTCGTTGACGACGTCGGGACGCAAGGAAGAAAGGGGCGTCGCGACGCTAGAAATAGACGAGTGTGCTTTCGCTCTCAACGGCGGAGGCGCCGCTCCAACAAGAAAACTTTCAACTTGGCGGCCAAGTTCAAGTCAGCTAGCATTCAATGGCAAATATCTGGGGCTCTTGGAAAGCGGACATCTCGTTCTCGCTTATGTCCAACTTTGCGTATACTTCGAGCATGTGTCGATACATTATGACTTTTATATTACTTTTACTTATCTTACTTATTTATCTTGCTACAGAGAAAGAACGATTTTGCTCAAGTATCTGAAAATTTAGAGAGATACAAATCTAAAAATAATTTTTTTGGATCATCGAAATATAATTACGTAGGAAACTCTAGTATGAGTAATGCTGCAAAAATTTATGACATTTATATAGAGCAATCAATTTCAGCGTCCTACATTACTATTTTTCTAGGCCAACAAAATTATTTTCAGATCTGTATCCAGTCTAAATTTTTAAATAGACTTAAACGAAATCTTTTCGTTCTCCCCGTGTTACTTACTCAGTTATTCGATTGCTTTTAAGATATTCTGTATTACGGTTTTTTAGTAAAAAAAAAACTGCGTTATTCTTTTTTAGATTCGGAATTTCTATGCGTGAGATTTCTGAATTAGAATCTTTACCGTCTCTCTTCTAATTTCTACGGGCAACGCTTCAACGAGCGACGAAATCAACGCTCATCTGTTTGCGTAGATGATGGTCGGATAACCAGTTAGATTCAAAATTGCCGGACGGGGTACCCTCCCGTTCGCGTTCGTCGAATAAAATTGAAAACCGTCTCCCTCCTCCCGTGATTCTCCTGCTGTCTCCCGGCATACCGATGGCACACGCACACACTCCGCACATGCCGTCCCTCTATTCCGCCCCCTTTCGCCACCCTCTCCCGGCCCCCCCCGCTACCATATGTAGAAAGAACTCGTCGTGCACTTGTGCGCACAGATTTACGCGCGTATTTTTCGCCTCTTGCATTCAGCGTGGTGCTAAAAAATATCGGCGCCTATTCAAACTCGCATTCCATCGCGCCATTTGAATTAAAGACGATCACGAGGTACAATATCCTCACATATTTTTCATAACCGATTGATTTAAAAAACAATTCTCCAACGTCAAATACGACTTTGATACACAATGCACAATACGGTAAAGCACAATACAGTGACAGATCTTTTTTTTTTATCTAATTTTTACATTCTTATAATCGCTATACAAATATTGTATTATAAAGCATTGGCAAGAAGATCAACTGCAGAATAGAGTACCTTTAAGTGCGGGAGAAACAAGAAATGCTTGAATTTTATTCAAGCTGCAGAAAAAACATCTTTGCACAATTTTTGTAAAATTATTTAATACGATTGATTACGCACTTATAGATCTGATGAGGAGAAGATGAGTAGAAACCAATTGTTTTGAAGAATTTTACAACAGTTGTAAAACTGTTTTTTTTTTTCTGCTGAACGCAGCCAAAATTGAACGATAGACTCACGAGCGTTAGGAAATTCACGCATCCAGAGAAAAGGTTGCTTCGATTTGAAGAAATTTCGGTTAAATGAAAAAATTTCTTCGATTCAAACATTATTTTGTAAAATGAAAGAAACTTTTTCACAAATCGAACAAATTTTTCATTTCTTCTTAAATCGGAGCAACCTTTTTCTCTGGGTGCAGAAAGTTTTTTTTTTTTTTTTTCCGAATTCGCGCACCCCGGCGATACAAAGTACGTGCTCGCGCGCGTATCTCAACATGCGCGTAGAGACGCATTCGCATTTCCACGTTAAACGCAGCCAATGGGATCTCGTCGAATGGCGAGGGAAGATTCAATTCAAACGAACGAGCGGACGGTTTCGGTTGGGCTCGCTCGTGCTTCGTATAAATCAGCTATGCTTATCGGTCTTTCATCGTGCCGGAGGTGAACTCATTTCGTTCCCTCTAAATACGAACTTTTTTTCGGGGCGAAAACCTATTTCGATTAAAATGGCGCGCGCGTTTCGCATTTTGCCGGATTATAAAAGGTTGCCGCCGCTCCCTCCCCCCCCCCCTCTTCCTCCCCATGTCGACCGCGCCTTCGCAAATTCGCTCTTCGACCGCCCTCGCGTTCCGGTGGTGCTCTTATACCCCCCGTTCGTTTCCCCACCTCCTTTGCCGTTCCTTTTTTTCCCACATTCGGCTTCAATCGGATGCGGTTGCAGCTGCATCGAGCGACTCGATCGCCGAATCGTTAATACCGAACTGGTCTGATCCGAATTTTGGCGCGGCCGCCCGCCCGTTCTCGCTCGATACACCGTTAATCTCGTTACCGTTTATATTGTGTTTCGCGCTTGCCAACTTCGGAATCTCGTATTTCTGATAAGTATAACTTCGACTATTTTCCGATGCGCTCGGTAAAAATCTAAAAATGTATCTTGCAAGTAGACGGCGGGCTATTCATCTGCGATGCGCTATTTCCACATTTGTACATAATACCGCGATTTAGGTATCTCACAATTTATTAACGTGATTGTTGTACATTATCATATAAATAAAATTCCGTCCGAATTGAATTTTTTATATGTAAATTGAGGTTTTATAAATGGCTTATTCCTTGTTCAATGCAATCTTTATGATTTTAAACGAGGTACGAGGTTGGATCGTAAAGCTTTCACGAACTTGTGTTTCGCGAACTTGTGACTGCACGATAAAGAAATAATTATGTACGGATAAAAAAAAAAGTCAAACGGTAACAGCTATTCATTTTGCCGCTATCTATAAATCCTAGTAACTAGAAAGAGCAAAAAAAAAAGAGAGAAATCGCAAGTTCACGACAAAGTTTGCACTTAGCTACATCTGGCGATGCAACGATTCCAACGAGCCTGGCAAAAATCGCCGGCACTAACGAATCGTGATTTTCGCCTGGACCGTTTCTGTGCTTCCGCGAAATTAGGCGGCATTAACGATTCTACCTGCAATTAATTGCGAGCCGTCGTGTCTGCCAGTACAAACGAGGACGCGCCTACGCTGTTTGCCTAACGCATCAATCTCGAACTGCTCGCCGTTGGGGAAATATTCGTGGGGTCAGTCGGTGTGTTTCTATCTCGGCTACGAATTTTCTTTCTGATCGACGTTTCGCTAGATGCATATCGGATGATGACGGGGGCGGTAACATAGTACTCTGTGAAACGTTTTCAATAAATAACTAAAATATTTCAGTTTTCATTGCGCAGCAAAAGTTTTCATAACTTTATACACGTACATCATTTATTAATTCTAAGTCCAGTCAATCAAAATGATATGTAAAATTAATATTAAAGCAGTCGTTTCATACGATCGTCTCTGCTATTTTTCGGCACGCTTAGAGGCTTTATAGTACACATCTGCGGTCCGATTCACGCTCACAACACTCATAGAATTATTTTATCCCTGTTTTTCAAAGTTAAGGACATCCTCCGACTACTCAATCTAATGAGCACATTAGTGCTCACCATTATGAAAATTTATTACACTTTTATATAGTAAGATATTCCATAAGTGTTAATGTGTTTATACAAGTTTTATACAATATAAAATCCCTCCTGCCTTCGCTACTGCCGCCGGTCAAAAAAGTAGTGACTTTACTTACTTTGCTATTTACTTTGCTCAATGATTTCTTAAAAACGAATATCAGAAGCCATATTTAAACAAATTTCATATTATTCCTTGTGATATCAAATTTTATGTCTCATTGTTTCAAAAAATTGTTAAGAAAAACTTTTTTACAGTGAATAAAAAGATCATTTTTGAATAAGCTTTAGATAGGGATCCTATGTATATATATATGTATATGTATATATATTTTTTTTTAAATGCTTCAATTTTGAAGTGGAATATCTCGATCTTCAATCCCGCTCCGGGTATTGAGTTTTAAAGCACACATGTTCAGGACTCTAATACAAGCTTATTCTGTAAGTTTCAGAAATATCTAAAAAAAATGGATTTTTTCGGAGAACGTCCTCTTAAATAAGGAGGACAAGTGATACTTATGAACGTTATAAGCATGAATTAGGCAGCCAGAAATAGCTATTATATCATTCCATTTTTATCATTCATAAAATGTAAAGCAAGAACAAAATGCAGTTTTTCCTCTGACCAATCAGCCTATCACGATCACGTGATTCTTGTTGCATTTCTATTATATACTATAGAGTCTCCAAGTCAGAATTCTTCACACATCAGAATTTTTTAAATCTCGTCGTAATTATCAAGCAATTTTAATTTATGAATGGAATCAATCTATGACAAAAACACAATCGGCATTCGCAAGCATGTGGGTGGTTTAAGTATGCATACGTAATCGTGAACGTGAAATATGTAAACACGCGCGCGACCGATACATACTCTATTCGTATCACATTAATAAATGTCTAAGAACGATTGCATCGACCATTAGCGCTCGCGCAAACCACCATGAGTGCGCATATGGTTTAACGAAAGTTAATTAGAATCGCCGGTCGGGCGGGTTTGTAGCGAGGTGAGAAGTCAGCTGGATGAAATTGCTGTCGATGCTTGATTGAAACGGCGAAACGAAAGAGAGTGAGAAAGCAGATGAGGCGGTTCGATTGTAAGAGGAGAGTTTGGACGATGATGCGGAATGATTCAGCGCGTATCACTCAGAGAAATGACGGAGACGATTTTTGTGGATCCCTACCTTGCTCCTGATAGAATCAAGTAGCGAGACCTTCTCGTGGTAATTACACGCTTTATATATCTTGATACCATTTACTTTGAGCGCATTCTTTATCTTATATTCGCGCATGCGTGCATACACACACACACACACACACACACACACACACACACACACACACACACACACACACACACACACGTACGAGGAAAGAGACATAATTTTATAAAAATTTCTTATCGGTTTTATGCTTGGATCTTTACACTTGACAAAATGATCCAGTAATCTTAGAGAGCTCATTAATTATAAATCTTTTTTTTGTACTGTTAATAAGAGAACGCTAATTAGTTGAGAATTTTCTCGCGCGATAACGATGTATAAATCACGTTAAGTCGACGAATATTTCGACGGCGATCGGAGGGAGCGAAATAAAGGGCAGGTCTTGTTATTTTAGGAGAATAGAACGAGTTGGCAGCGAAATGGGTTATTCCAAGCCGTTGATTTTCTCCTGCTACTACGAACGGAACGCGGGGAGAATATCATTATAAAACGCCAAGTCACGAAACCGGCCATTCCGCCGTCCTATTAAAATATTAAAACACCTCGTCCAGCCCCTGGTGAGTCCTGGCGTGGGGTGTGAAAAAAATAAATCTACCTTGTCATGCACAGCCCCGCTCCGTGCCTCTCGTTGTCTCCCTACCGTGGTGTTTCAGGAACAGGTATGAACGACCCTCGAACACATTTGATTGATCATTGGAACAGTTCGTTCTCGCGCTTCAAGAACGAAATGCCAAAATGATGTTCACATATCGAGAGTCCTTCCAAGTACTTCTGATTCGATCTCCCTCTCCCTCTCCCCCCCTCTCTCT
>NW_017305569.1:78480-82681 GCF_001594115.1 Trachymyrmex septentrionalis | reverse complement strand
AGTCCTTCCAAGTACTTCTGATTCGATCTCCCTCTCCCTCTCTCCCCCCCCCTCTCTCTCTCTCTCGTTACACATTAAGCTACTCGAAAAAAAAATTTTTTTTCAAAATATAAAAAAATATTTTCGTTTCAATTACGATACAGGCAATATCATCCATTGTACATTTCCGCTACGAAATTGCAATTAAGAACGTAAAAAAGTGCCATTTCCCGATGTAATCATATTTCTGATAATACATCTTTGAAAATTGTTCCGGTATGCCGCGATAATCAATGGGGCTGGTATGTTGATTTTTATTCTATATTGGCGTATATTTTGATCAAATTTTTGACAAGTGATTTTTATTAGAATTTGCTACATGAATTACTCTATTTCTGCGCTCGTTCATAGCCGTTACCACTTCTACGCTATTTCGACCTGGCTGGACTTGTCCAGCCGCTCATCAGTCAGAGTCATTACTGGGATAATTAATTACATTTGCCCCCTCGTCTCCTCAACCCCCAGCATCCACGTCTCGTACCTCCCTGCTTCCTCCCTCGAGTCTGGTACGAACAGTGGACGAATCAATGGAAAAATATAGGATTAGGTGCTCATCGGTCGGCGGTGTCGTATCTACCAAAGCCCCAGACACGAAGAACGGAAAGATGATAGCGAACCTGAAACAATGCGCTGCTATTTTGGTTGGTTGGAAAAAACATAGGGGCTTTTAGTAAGCGTGATCTTCTCATTGGTTCGCCGCGAAAGACTATTCTGAAGCTCTCTCGCCGGCGAGAGAAGGCGGCGGCATGAAAATCTGTTGAAAACTCGGTTCCTTCTTTAATTAATTATGCAAATGGCCCTCCGGGTACCATGCTTAAACTTTTCGTCCGAGACCTCGTCGGTGGTAGCTCCGCAGCCGCAGCGTTAATTATACACCGAATAATAACAATTATTACAATTACCGTGAGCCGGCACCGCTCGCCTTCAGCCTCGAAGGGGGCAAGGAATATCAGCGCGGGAATATAACGGCGCGCTTTATCTCACCAAGTGCCGTATAATTTGTATATTTCACGATGCGAATTATTTCCGTGCAATATCTCGGCATGCGGGAACGAATGTTCCTTTAATCGCACCAGTTGTACTTTAGATCGCGTCAATGGTTAAAGCTATTTATTTATTCACTTAATCACTTAAGTGAAAAACTACAATTATACAAAGAATATATATGAGAAAAAGCTTACCACAGTAACCGGCTCTCTGCGACCCATGATTCGCAATATTTATTAAAAAGTCACAAAAGATTATATAAATTAAATGTTGCGGTTCATTAGATTCTTTGAAACAGACAATTCTGAATAATCTTACAACATATTTGCATACGTTAAATCAAGAGGAAGTACAATTTGTGATTTCAGATATAAAAAAATGAATAAAGAAAATACGTTACGATGTCCGTGCCGAACGTTTTACTCTTAAAACTTTGGTGCGTCGAATATACTATTATTATGTGTCATTATTATATGTCCTACATAATTACGCGGTCGTCCGCGGAAATCATTCGGCACGGTTGAGCTCCACACGTCAGTTTATGGAAACTTTTCGACGTTGGTGTGAGATGTACCGACGCCATGTGCGCACCTCCGGCATGAATGGACAAGGACGTAAGAATAAAACGCTTGACGTATTAATAACATTAATGTACAAGCTTACGTAATGCTCCGGGATGATGCGCAAATAAAAATGAATGAATCATTTGGCGGAGGCAATTGCAGTATACAGCTAATTATTTCGATATCGCGTTTACACTTATATTAAATCTCAACAATTTTATCTCGTTTGATTAAAATCTCAGAAGAAATGAAACTTTCCAGAACGAATAAAGATCTAAGTACTGACAACATCTAATTCAAGTTATCATCTTCTTCGCTCTTAGATTACATAATATGTGATCAGATTTATATAGGATGATCCAAGAGATCTAACTAGCTTTTCATTCGAACAGTATTAGATCAATTTTTTAAATATAATTAAAAAAACATTTTTATTATCGAATATATTTTAATGACAATTTTATCATTATGATCAAGATTTGTTATAATAAAATTCACTTAATAATTATATCTTAATTTTGAATTAAATTAATATTTTATAATAAGAGATAATGGTAAGTTTTGTATAGTAGATATAATATATGACAAAATATGTATGAAAGACATCAAACGAACAAAACGTTGATTATTGTAATGTAAACAATAACTGTCAGTAGAAGATAATGACGCTACGTTGTACTCTTTCCATTCTTCTCTCTCACGCGCGCGCGCAGATATGTTATCTACATACAAGTGTGAAAATAATAGTAATCAGCCATCATTACGCCATGCAATCATACCAATCTTGCTAGTAAATGTACTTCATATTTGATGTTCTCCAATTAGCAGCGCAGTTTACCTAGGGTATCAAATTTTACTTGTTGCTTTTTATTATTCAAAATCATTTGCCACTTTAAACCATGTTAAAAAAATTAGTTCGTCAATATCGCTGTCACGGTCGTTCTTTTTTATGTTATTAAAACATTTTTTTGCTTTTGTTACAATTATTTATCTATTAATTATTTATCTATTAACGTATTTTACGTATTTAACAAAAAAAATCATCTGTGTTTTTCGTAAAATATTTTCCCTAACAGTACAGGCTGTACTTATAAATTTACATCTCTTTTTGCACGAATTGCATTTATTCCTTTTCAGAAGAGGCGTTCTAAGTGAATGGAGCGAGGTGGACTATCGCACGCGCGCGTCGAGCTGAGGCTTGTGAGAAATCCTGTAAACCAGCTCCATTTTCTTTTCTCGTTCTGCTTGGCAAAAAGCATAGCAGATATCGCGTTACTAATTAGTAAACGTAACGGCTCCAGATAATGTTGATGCCACGGCAAAAATCTCGCGTGATACATTATGACTGCAATCTCGTTTACAGCCGGCCGACAAAGTTATTAAAATTTTAAATCGCGTTTGTTCGCGCGTAGATCTCGCTAGACGTCCACTGGAACTAAATAAAGTAAATGTATACGAGTTGACATCGATACTCGGATCGTATTATACCTAGCGGGCTTTGATTAGTCAAGTATTCATATATGTATCAAGTTTTGGCGCATATCAGACAGATCAGAACAAATACGTAAAAAGAGTAATGCATAAAATAAGAGAAAAGTTGCGATAGCTTTTAGCGAAATATGTACGCTAGTCATTTTCGTTCATAACTCATTTGCTTTTTACTCAAATGGATCTTGTATGTGAAAAAACATTTTGACTTCTTATAAAAAATTATTACAATTAAGGTACTGAAAAAAGATCCGTAATTATTTGATGCAAAATACGTGAATTGCGACAGGCAAATTTGTATTTGTAATAATAACGCGATTGTTACAATTCGACGGCTAAATTATAGTGACGACCGAATTTCATAATTTTTTCAAAAGGTGGCAAATTTGAATCAGTGGCATCAATCGCACGCCGCTAATACCGATACACGGGTAGAAAATTGCGAACGGGATTGCGATCATCTCGTACGAGCGATTGGAACCAAATTTGGCACGAAATCACGTTCCACGTTAGCCAGGATTGGGATAAAAATTTCCACGATGTTGCATAAGCTTTTTATTATAATTCACA
The DNA here is from genome assembly GCF_001594115.1 of Trachymyrmex septentrionalis. NCBI lineage: Eukaryota > Metazoa > Arthropoda > Insecta > Hymenoptera > Formicidae > Trachymyrmex > Trachymyrmex septentrionalis. The sequence goes on along the minus strand of NW_017305569.1, from coordinate 79,034 downwards.
TTTTGTCATAAACTTCGCCACGTTATCGCGATGTTTCTTATCTGCACGATGATCTGATGTTCAATCCTTCGTATAGTGACAATAGGAAAAAATTGAAAAGACGTTTAATCGTTGTGCAAAGTTGAGATTGAGCCATAATATCAATCAATGTATGTCACAATATAGCTCTCGCCAATTCGAAGTCGAGTTATCGAGTTATATAAATACTTTAATCAGTCGAGTATCACCTCACGAGACGGTGGCCGGATGAAGCGGAGGAGGATGAGTCAGGAAGGGGACCGAGGTGTAGAGGGAAGGGGGTGGTAGGTCGAATTTGTTTCCGAACAATTTTCAGTGTTCCGCCGTGCAAAGGGGTTGGTCGGCAGGAATAATGTATATCCGAGGTTTGGCTGGCTTGCCAGGCGAGCGGGGTGCGACGGTAGAGGCTGACGAACGGGTGGACCGGTGCGGTCGGGGGTGCGGAGGGGTGACGGCGATACTTTTTTCGGGTGTAATTTTTTATCAGCACCGGCAACCGAGCGCTTTGACCAATCCCTCAACCCCCTCCCGACCCC
>NW_017305569.1:78057-78308 GCF_001594115.1 Trachymyrmex septentrionalis | reverse complement strand
CCTCTCACCCAGAACACCCCACGGCGGCCACCCACTCCCCCTACCACCGACCAATCTCGCCACCGTATCGGTGCTCAATCACATTTGCGATGCATTTTTTTCCTTCCTCTTTTTTCATAAAGCTGGATTATAATTGCATCGCGAGTTCGAGTTGCGGGATAGCCGGGCGAAAAAATGGAACATTGCCGGGTATGAGAGTGCACCCGCGCTCAACGGGGCCGTGCGCGAGAGGGAGCGAAAGGAAGGCGGGA
>NW_017305569.1:76879-77957 GCF_001594115.1 Trachymyrmex septentrionalis | reverse complement strand
CGGGGGCCGGGGGTCGGGGGGGGGGCATCGAGCAGGAGGAAAAAAAACCGATGAGGTTTCGAGGCCGCTTGATTGGTAGCCGAACGTACACCTACTCGCCATCAACGAATCCGACTGTCCGCGACCTCATCTTCACCCCTTGCTCTTCGTCGCGTCCTATCCGCCTCGCGTGCTGCCCGAGCTTCCCTTCTTTCCTTTATGTCTCGTTCCGCACAGCACCCTGGCGCGGTGTCGCGTGCGAGCATAACGAAATCTGGAACATCGTTAACTCATTGGAACCATATCCACGGACATTGCTCGTAAAACGGTAGCAGCAGACCGGAAGTGCCGCGATACACTCGCGCGGTCGGCACCGATGCGTCGCGTCGCGTCGCGTCGCGTCACGTCGCGTCGCGTCGCGTCGCATCGTGCCATGGTTCGGCTCTCGGCTCGACTTTTCGCCAATCGAATGCCCCTCGAGATATTTCTCACGTTTTGTAATCTAATTTTTAACCGTTGAAATTTAGTAGCCAAAGTAAAAATTTTTTTGGGTATATTTTATATTGGAATTTATTTAGAAAAAAAAAAAAAACCTATTTTCGATATGTATCTAATAACTTGGTAAAAGTTGTAAAACACTCATGTGTCGGTACAATAATGCAATCAGTTAAAAAATACATAACAAATTGCAACAATGTAAGCCAGAATAGATACCTTGTCGCATGAATTGGCACAATTTGCAAGGTAGGAAAAATCATCCGTGCGACAGCAACAATCGGCGGCGTAACGCCGCTTAGAGATACCGCGAGTATTTTATCCTCGACCAGATGAGAGAAATCCGGAGAAGAACGAGATAAAACGGGCGAGAGATAGAACGACGTCCTTTGGACGTGCAGCCCGTCGATAAATAGCGAATGCGATAAAATGCCGCGAATTTAAAATACGTCCAGGTTTTACAGCGGGGACCAAAGGACAAAGCCGCTCTCGTTGTTTCGACAATACCGCTCGTCGAAAGGGGGTTTGGCATGGGAGAACGAACAGGAACGCGCAAGAGAGAGGTAGGGCGAAGCGCAAGAAAGAGTGCGAGTGAGACGACGCG
>NW_017305569.1:76471-76779 GCF_001594115.1 Trachymyrmex septentrionalis | reverse complement strand
GACCGCGGCCCGGCCGACGGGAGGGCGGGACGGGGAGGTGGCAGACGGGGGGCGGGGGGGGGGGAGGGGGAGGGGGTGGTCGGTGAGGGCTGATTCTTCGGCCGACACACGTTCGCGCACCAGCATCACGCGCCGGCAGGCGTCGCTGGTTTAAAAATGGGGGATTTTTTCACATTTATCAGTGCACGCTCAGATCTGGCTTCCGTATCAATGTCCGAACACACGCGAACACCCAGACAATCGCGCGAATTCACACGAATACATTGTCCCGATCGGATTGTATGGATTTTTTTCCGGGACACACACCA
>NW_017305569.1:57207-76371 GCF_001594115.1 Trachymyrmex septentrionalis | reverse complement strand
GCCGCGCCCGCTCCCCCCCTTGCACAATACCACCCCATCAGCTATCCCACCATCCACGCGACAACCGTAATTTTAAGCTGAAAGGACCGATTTTTGTGCATCTCGATGCTGTTTGCTGCGTCGTCGGCTTCACCGACCCGCGCCAGCCCGCGCGTCGCCCCCGCGCTGCTGCATCGCCAATCCTCATCCCTCATCGTTTTCCCAACGGGCACCAGCGATACCCTCTTTTATTGCGATGCGACAAAGTCGACGTACAAACGATTGTTTTGGGTGCGCGAAGGCATGCTCGTTTTGTCCAGCCGTCTTTTTCAAGGGCCTCATTGTCGCGCTTGATAATAATTATCGTCTGAAACAAACGCGGCTGATGCTGCTGCACCCCTGTAAAAAGATTTACTTTCGCCCGCGTGATATATTTTACGCGCATTATTCTCTTCTACTTCTGCCTTCCTCTTCGCGTTCCATGAGAGCACGCGACAAGTGCGTTTTCACGACGGTTGATTCTCTCGCGACGATTCTCGCGCGGTCCGGCCGACATCCACGGAACAAAGTCCGTCGTCTGTGGAATCAAAAGGCACTTGGATGAATGGAAGACGATCAGTCGTGTCTGCTCGTATGCCCCGATAAATAAATAGGGATCCACCATTATCTAGAGAACCAGCCCTCGACGCCGAGCCCCTACCACCGAACGGGTCAATGGAATTCATAACGTTTGCGCGGATAAAAAAGCTGGCTGGCCCGCACAGGAGGGTGGGGCCACATCGGAACATTACTCATACCTCGGCGTTCGCGCAATTTTTAGCTCTGAAATAAATCATCATTATTGCGGCCGGAGGGATGCGCATTATGGGGGCCGCGGGGGTAGATTATCGTAGGTGGAGGCTACCTAACATATCCCCGTGTCCGATAATACCCTTTCAGAGTTGAAAACGGATGACGGGTAGTAACGTCAAAAAATCTTCATTGTATGTATCTCTGATCATTCGTAGACCGTAGTTCCTAATTATGAAATTTTTAATGATCGAGTCATCTCTTTGAAATATCGTTGGTTGTGTGTTATTCTTAATAATCTATAGGTTTTGTATATATATATACAAGTATAAGACCACTGAAAAATTATTATCATATTATCATGTTATTTAATCTAATATTCATCTATTTAATTCAATCATTATGTAGATTTGTTCATTTTATCTGCTTGAAAAAGTATCTCAAATAATCTTGACTATTATATGTAAGATATATCAGAAAAACAGATAATCGCGGAAATTTATATAAATCTAGGATCTCTCTTTTGATCGATGCCGCGCGATAACCGATGATTAACGTTAACGATTAAGAATTAGATAATTAATTACAGCCGGACATGATGTAGCAATGCCGCGGCGATATCATCGGGGCATATATTTGGGTACAGGTCAGGACATACCAGGCGGGGTACGAGCGTTGAGTTGATGTTTGCCAGCTGATTGATGATGTAACATCATCCTGGTAGCCCTCCCACCGATTTCCGCCCCGTCGTTGTACCCCGCGCCCTATCCACTCTCTTTCTCGCTCTCCCTCCCCCTTTCTCTCGCTCTATCTATCTATCTCTCTTCCGCTCTCTCCGTCGATTCTCGTTGTTTCTATCTGTCGCTATTAAACACAGCGATCAAGCAACGATAAATAGATTCCGATATTTCTATAACGGCAAATTAATTAATTATTTTATCCGATCGCGGTAATGTACGTGATTCGGTAGTTCGATTGAGGCAATAATGAGGAACCATTGCCAGTTGTAACATCGCTATGTTAATCAGATCAAAATGTAAAGGAAAAAAACCTATATGAGCTGGACTTGGGACACTTTGTTATGCAAGATATAATCGATAGCGCGTGTATAAATATCCGTCTATTTGTAAATACGACAACGGTGCTAACGGAACGAGTGGATTAAAAGCGCATCAAAAATATACAATAATATTCTTACGTCTATCACAACTATTCAAACGCGGTCCAGTTCGATTAACTGTGTGTTGATACGTTAGATTTACGTTTCTCACTTTTATACACGTCGGAAACTATTATTCTAAAGACTTTTTTGAGAACTTTTTTATATTAAAACTTATATTTTTAGGTAAGAGAGCGTCTTTATTGCTTATTCCCTGCTTATAAAAAAAAATCAATCATATTCATAAGGATATTCACATATCCTTGTATTATAAATGTCTCTCTCTGTAACTTATGGATATCTATTGGATATTGCGATACGCTACTTTTTGCGTAGTCAAGAAAAAAATTTATTTGATTTAATTAAATCTCCCTATCTTTTTTCTTACCTAATGATTGGTATTCGTGCATACGTTCGTAAGAGAGTTTAATATAAATTGAGACGTAAGCTCGACATTAGGACGAAACGACGAAGAGTGGGTTAAGGTTGCCCGGCTCATTAGCGAAGTTAAGCGGATGCGCGTCGCTAACGCCACGGAGAAACTTCGGCGCTAGCAATCATCGGTAATTGTGACGATCGATCTTGATCGAAATGCTCATTTCCTGTTTGCCGGGCGCTACGAGTCGCAACAGTGGCACGGGGGTGTGGTGGAGGATAGGGATTGCACGTGGAAGGCGGGGGAGAGGTCGAAGGCTGCCTAGCCGGCGCATCATTAACGTGATTAATGTTGAAATAAATCAGGAGCTTCGAAACGGTAGTCGATAAATCCAATAATTGCGGTATAATCATAAGTAAACAGGCGACGTCTATCGCGTTAACGTATCATCGGCAACGATCGACGTCAGTATCCAATGTAAACCGTGCAGAATTTGTTACGCACGTTGTTTATTTTTCATAAAGTTTATTTAAACGATAATTTACGAACATCTTCTCTCTTTCATTCAAAAAAAAAAAGAAAAAAAAAAGAAACGATCGTTTTAAAACTCTAAAAATACAATACTTAGAGTGCGTACGCGCGTCAGAAAGTACGAGGAGATAATCATTATCGGTTTAGAATTCTGGCGAATTGGTTTCTATAACAATCGGGGAATTTTTGAGAAACGTATCTCTCGCGTGAAATTAAAAAAGTACAGTTTGAAATTGGATGGGCGGATCGTGATCGGTAACTGAACGGAGGTTGCTGGACAAAGGAACTAAATCTGTTGCTTCTCCGTATAGATTCGTTGCCTATCAACGTTTCCGATTTTTAATTATAATTGAATTATAGGAGCCGATTTTGCGTATTTGTTTACGGCAAACCCGATTGCCTGACTGTGCTGAGAGACAATAGGCGAATACACGTTCCAATGCACTTTTCATTATTAGAACGAACGAAACTGGATTAATCAAGGTCTTGGACATACCGGTCGATTCTGTCGAAAATCGTAGTCCACCGAATTCACCGTGAAATGTCTTTTTATGCGGTAAAATTATCCTTTAATGAAACTGACTATAGGTACGAAACGAGAAAGCTCTTCGTTGATTGTTGTACCCTTGTACGCTCCAAATTGGAATACTTGAAAGCGGTCTGAATGATTAACGACACAAATTCAATTTTTGCGGTCTCTCGGTATCGTTTATTTTTTTATATCGATTTTAGAGAACGGAAGACACGAGGTCACGAGAGAGGTCATTGCGATAGAGCGACGTCGCTCGTACGCGAGTAATGTGCGATCGGAAGCGTCAGAAGAGCGTAAAAAAAAAAAGCTATGAGAGAAAGTGTCGCGGCGCAGAAGAGGCTGCGATCGTTCGTGGACTGCTGGAAGATCTCCGGCGCGAGTTCGATCATCCACAATTAGAAAATTTATTAGAGAAGACCGCGGCCGTTATCCATAATTAGCGCCTGTCCACTGAGCAGCACAGATATCCACTGTCCGCACCAGCTTATCCGCTATCTAGCACGGCGTCCACACGCGTGGGATTAATAACTCTCAAGAGACGCGTAAGAAAATCAATTCGCCCGTGAGAATAGCGGCGTGAGCACGTGTTAACATCGGTGAGTGGGTGGCGATCCAGTCTGGATCAGTCGATCGATGCTTTCCACCCTTTCCTCAGCCTCGGCGGCCGAGATAGGAGGGCGCGCGCTGGGCACGTAGGTGCACTTCGCCGCAACGACGTGTGCGTGTGTCGCGTCCCTTATGTGCCACAGCAACTCTGCACACCACGTTGCATTTAACGCGACCCAGTGGATCGATGTGTGACACACGGACGCTCGGTGATGGATGTATAATAAGCGTGGAATCGGTATCGCCGCGCGCGATCCCCGTGGCTGAGAGGCCTGCCTCTCCTTTCTTTACCTCACCGGTCATTACGTGTAATGAAACAAGCACCGAAGTTTTATCTGAAAAGTATTTCACAAACCTTTTCGAAACTTCTGCAAAGTATTTTCTTCTGATTCTCTTATATATGTAAGAATTATCGCGCGCGTCGTCTCATCGCAGCCAATTCTTCAATCGTGAATCCTTGGGCGAATTCGAGTTTATTTATTATCAACGAAAATTTAATCTTATATGATCACGTAAATATTTATTTTAACATGACCAGAATACTGTGTCAATTAAATTCTAAATTAAAACTCGATCAGATGTTATGGCAATTAAGTCGCAAATTAAATATCGAACGTGAAAGAGAGAGAGAGAGAGAGAGAGAGAGAGAGAGAGAGAGGGAAGAGAGGAAGTATAATAAAAGCTTGATTGATACAAATCGATCATTTCAAATCTCACATTTGATATCGATAGAAAACTAGCATTTATAGCGATACCCTTTAACAGCGAATTAATCGCGAGACTAATACTTCTCGATCTACCCATGCGAAAGCAATTTAACCGTCGAGAGAATACCCGACAAGCACGCGTTAACACCACCATCAAGGTCCCTATCTCGTAAGGACGAAGATCTCGTCTGGATGGATCGATCGAGCTTTCCGCCTTTTCCTCGACGCACAATAGCCGGTCCTGTATACACCCATAGGCGCGCCTCCGCACATGTCTCGCATGGTACGACACAACGACCGTGCTACCAACGCACTGCTCGCTCGTACAACACGCGCACTCATACACACAACGCACACAACACACACACACGCACGCACGCACACACACACACACACACACACACACACACACACACACACACACACACACACACAAATAGGAGTGCTCGCGCGCTCCATATACACATATACACGCACACAATGTTAAATTTAACACCAGTCGGCGGCTCACCGAGAAACCGTGTCGCCGGGTAACGCACGAGCTTTAACACGCGCTGCGGACAATCGCCACGCGATAGATACATAATAAGCGTGGTGTTGTATACGGGCGTCTAAGGCCACCGAGGGCTAATGAAGCCCGGGCTAGTTAGGCGCGATGTTAATTAAATGATATGATCATTAGTCATTATAACGTCATTGTGCTACGCCGGCAACTTGTGCCGGGCCTATGTGTGCGCTGCGTCGCTGCCTACTCTTGGGACGACCAGCAATACGACCCATGTGGAACCTGTACCGGACGTACGAGCATGCCACGCCCGCCACCGCAGCATTTCTATGACTATACTCCTCACTGTCCTCGCCCTTCTCGTGCTTCTACCGCTTCCGCACAAGCACCGGCCTCTGTCTATTTATCGCGCGGAATCGAACGATTTCATGCTTTGCGCCAAAGACGACAATGAGATCGAAAGAACGTTGGTTGTGCACCGCCGACAATTCGAAGGGGTTCAATCAAACTGGAGGAGTGGAGCAGCACCGTTCGAGAAGGTGCTGCTCCGAAAGAAAACGAATCCTATTATAATCGGACATTAGCTCACGTTGAATATCCGTGACGTAAAATTGACAATTACTTTATCGATGATTTTTGTTTACCGCATGATTCATCGAATGATGATTTGTAAGCTCATTAACATACTGTCACTCCCCTTCCTCCCCTCCCCTCGTCTCCCTCCCCCCCCCACCTCGTCAGAGCTACGAAAACGGTCGTGTCATTATGCGTGCGTAGCTTTTTTCTTCCTCGGATTTCTTTCGGAGACGAACCGGAGGTACGATACCTCATTCTCGCTTTAAGTGGCTGTTAAATACGGGAGTGGCAATTGACGACTTGGGCTTAACAGGAGACACTGGGCGCGAGGCGCTTAATTTCAATCGAGACACCGAGAAATGCTAATTAGAACGTATTTATAGCGCGGTTTAAAGCGCAGGCATAACCGAGCGTGGATCGGTGTGAACTGCGGAGCGAGTAACGCATCACCACGTCGCATTTCGCGTTAATGGCCACAATTAGGTGTTTTAATTAGCGCTTACTCCCAGCGGCAGCTGCCACTGCCAAATTAGGACTGCCACGAAACAATAACTGCCGATTGAAGAACCTAATTAGCGGAGTCTCTTGCGTATATCGCGCACATGGATGAATCTCAGTACAGCTGATATCGTGGTTATAAATTAATAATTGGCAATGATCTGCTATCATCCCGTCCATATGCTAGTATCCCGCGGTAAAAGAGAAATCTAATTAAATTCTGTTTATGCTTTGTGCGTATCGCGATTAAGAGTCTCTTTAAGAAATTAGACATAGCTAATGGAATGTAGTCGTTAAGAAAATGACTTTATTTTATACCTATACAATACGTTTATTGATATCTGACGAAAATAGCATTATAAATTGTTGAAACAGAATTTGCTTGATTTGTCAAACCTTCCGTTGTTGTTGTTTGCAGTTAAACTTTGATTTTTCACAAGCGAGCGACGTTGTTCTGGAAGTGATTGAAGGAGAAATCTTTGTTCTACTTTGAAAGGAACATTTGTCTTTTAATGTCGCATCATCACCGAGAGTTTCAACGTCCGCAAGAGAAATCCCAGCTCGGTATTTAACGAGCGTTAGCACGAGTCTTGCGATCGTTAGAGTAACGCGAATGCGTCCATTCGTAGACTGTGCACATAGCCGCACGTAGTCCGGCTACCGGGAGACTTTGGATAATCCTCGAGTGCATGTGCTCTTCCGTAATATGGCTACGGGCCCCTCTTCCGACGAATAGCCTCGCGGTCGGCGGCTGTAATTTAATATACGCACGAAATGGAGACAGTAATGACTCGTATGGTTTCGGGCTTAAAATTAAATGCGACTATCCGAGTTAGTAAAATTCCTAATTCGCGCGCTCCAGAACCAGCCGAAATGTTACATGGCACACAGACATTTTTCCTGTGATCTTCCAGGGCTTCGTATCCAGTCTCTCTCGTATCAGTCAAGCGAGTGGAAAGGTGCAACTGGACGCGCTTTAAATTAAATTCGGCCAGGGAAATGAAAAAGGAGCTGGGAGTGGAAGAGTTGCGTGATACCTAGGCCGTCGTTTTTCCTGCCTCTTGTTTTCTGGTAGAAGAGAAAAGCGTAATGTTCTTAAATAAATCCCTTTCTCATTCGCGTTTTTCGCGAAGAACGAAGAGTGAAGGATATAATTCGCGTAAGATTTTTATATACCGAACTGAAAATTTGTCCATCGAATCTTACTTACTTCGATGTATGATGTGATTTTGAAGAAAAATCAAATAAATCGAATAACGGAGTACGTCAATAATTGTTTATTAATAGTTAAAAGACGCAATAATAGCGTAAATTTAATTATTTTCAAATAAATAGTAAACTCAGGTCGACAAATTCAACGAGCTATAATCAGGCGTAACAATGTAATATTTATTATTCGCAACTATAATTTTCGACGATATGTTTCAACGGTACGTTTCGATTACACTTAGTCCTCATCAGCCATAGAAACATAATTACTCCGTATATCAAAATTAAATTAACATATTATGAGGATTATCTCGTGATCAATTTATTGATTTGGATTTACTATTTATTAATCTGTTGTAAGTTACACGAGCGAAAAGAATTGATATTAATTTACGTTGTAATATTAATTATTTTCAGTTAAAACGAGTCTTTTGTTAGTGAAATTTCAAATCCAATTTTTCTCTAAAGACAGAAAATGCCAGTTCGTTGCCAATTATGCGATTCCGTGGACTTCTCGAGAAGCACTACGCGCGCATAATGATCCGTTTAAACGGCTCGCAGCCCTTAACGTAAGAGTGCAGGATATTAAATCCAACCGTTTCGTTATTCCTAGGAAGATTTCGAGAACTAGATTCTCGAGCCGGCGGCTAAATACGCGCGCACTATTTAATTATTGTCGCTTATTAGCATATAAACTCGTACGTGCTGATGATGTAACCTGCCACCGCCGCGCATTGTGCCGCTCGTCGTAATGATCGCAGTGTCGGTCGTTCGTAGACCGACTCGACGATGGAGGAGTGGTCAGAGATGGGAAATGTCGTAGGGAACGCTCGAGGCAGTGGGCATTACGAAGCCCCTGGAGCACTCGGAGTGCCCGGCAGCCACTAGTTACATTGTCTAAGGTTTCAATAACCTAATGAACCCCAACGCGCGTACCAAACCGACCGAACTCGCTTGCAGTCAAGAGGGAGCGACACAGCCTCGAGACACGGTTAATTAAATACAAATTAGAGAGCCAAGAATTGCGTCGGCGGGAGATCGCGGAAAGAAAATAACGGTTTAAACGTAAATGAACAAAGAAGTAGAAGGGAAGAGAGAGAGAGAGAACTATCAACATTGCTTATTTAAGAACGCTCCTACTTGAAATCGATTTGAAGCGATTTGGTAGCTTCGAGATGGACATACGCCCATGTTGCTAGAGAATAGCGCTTAAACATCACGAGTAGTCTTTGTCTCATCTTTATTCGAGATGACGTGTTCAAAATTCCGAGCAAGGCAGCGAAGAATAATGGAAATGGATGATCAATTTCATTCAATATGGATGACGAAGGGACGTAACTAGATACAGCCGGAGTATCGCACCTGTATATCGTAAGCAGTATCTTTAGTAGGGCGATTAAATTAAAATATTTGATTATAAAAAAGGGTCTTTCTCCTCTCTGTCCCGAACGTATCCGTATCGCGCCAAGTTCTCTCGCCGAATTTGAAATGCTAAACAGCAAATACGCCTAATGAACACGTATGCTCGGCCGTGTCCGTAGGTATGTTTGTACCAACGGCGACATTACTGCCGGTGTATTTGCGTTGGCAAGGCCCGCGTGGATAATAGATTCATCCTTCACGCTTCTTAATTAGGAGTTAAGTTTTATTAGCCTTTAGCAGCGCGTTCGCGCGCTCGCGGCTTCCGCGAGCTGATGGTGCGTGTGCGTGTCGGAACGACGCACACACGGCCGATGATGATGCCGACAGATTATAAGTGACGAGCTATTCGAGCGTACCGTACCTTCGTAAATGTATGCGTGTATATGTGTATGAGACTGCATAAGCGTATATGCGTGTAAAGTGTACATGGATACATCGGGTGTCTCATTGAAATCGAAGTCGGGCGACCTTGCGTCGCGTAAAGGTGTCGCGTAGTCCAATCGTAGTAATGAGAATAAGAAAGAGTTACATGGGAAATACACGAGAAGTTGAGTCACTCAAGGAAGTTACTTAATAATCCCGACAAGAACGTCCGATTATCATTTTTATATTGCATAAGCAGTACACACGGTACAAATAACAATTGTCTAAATAATGTTTCAGCAAGCATTACGTTTCTCGACGTGAAACTTCTTCGTTCTTCGATGAACATTTATGGATGTAATTACGTATACTATGCGCCGATAATTTGCATTTAATACTCGCGGATGCCGTGAATCTCGATTAAATCCTGATCTGACTTGACAAATTTGCGGAATTAATTTTTATCAATTTTCTACCCGCGAATATGGAATTGTGAAAAACACTTTCCCGTCGCTCTTCGGAGCCCGAGAGTGACGGGAAACATACAAGGATCGAGTTGATCGGGGTGGAGGCTATCGATGCATTCTCTTACTCTCCTAGCGACTCCTTGCCAGGAGGACGCTTTGCATTTCGCTCGTTCGTTTTTGCAGGAAGCATCAATATTTATATTGCATAATGCATTCGTAATTGCCGCGTGTACACTCTATTTGTACTGATTTTGTAATGTCATGAAAATGTATGAAGCGATAGCTATTATTAGAAACTGGATGCAAAACTCGCGGCAGCGACCAGGTTAACTAGGTGTAGACAGGTGGGAAAAGAAAGTAAATGAAGCGGAGGATGAGATTGCATGATTATCAAAGAACGCTCTTGCGTGAGAAATTTCTTTCTACGCTCGCGCGCGGCGTCCGTTAATGACGTAGCAAACTCTTTTGTGATAAAAGTCATGTAAACAAGTTCAATACGTATCATGATATTTCGCATACACATCTTGCTGTCAACGACTTAATCGTTACATTTTATTATGAAAGTTTTATATAAACATGTTTATCGTACGACTCCAATTATTTCCAATACAGATATTATTCATTCAGACGATTTGTGAGCGTAGTTTGAGGAAAATTGCGAAAGTTTCTTTGCAAACGTTCGAGTCTCTTATTCATCGTCTATTCCCGATACGAATCGATACATCTCTGACTCTCGGCGTATGTTGAGGCTTGCTGGCGAGGATTTGCTGCATCGCCACCTTTTAAGCTCCTGCATGCGAATTTTTCGCGTCGCTGCGCCGACAGCTGCATCCTTCGTCCGACGCGTGCTCAGGCCCGCGCCGGCTAGCACAAGACGTTTCTGGAACTGTCCGAAACTGTCCGAAAGTCGAGCTCAGAAACGTCGGACGTCTCTCGGCCCGCAGAGGCGTGTCGGACGAAGCCGGACGGCCCTCGATTTATCGACAACCTGTACCAACGCGTTGTTAAGACCTCGTGGAAATGGCTCGCATAGTAGAAATCCATATTAGGAGGGACCGCTCTCGCTCGCCAGCCAAGATCTGGACAAGAGGGTTCCGTCCGAGGGCGAGTGGGCGGCGGGTGAAGCAGGAATAAGTTATCTGCAACTAGCAACCCTTCGGCTAAGTGGACGGTTCTCAAGCAGCACTATTCCGGTCCCGTTGTTCGCCCGACGAAACTTGATTAATGCCTGTAAGAGGACAAACTCGACGGATCGAGGTACTGCGGCTATTCGACGATAATTAGAACCGACCATTTGAAGCGATATTGACAAAGGCTTCGATCGGTCTTTCTCGATCGATAATGCTTAGAAACGCTTAGATCTGATAATAGACGATGGGGGAGGCAGAGATGAGGCGTTTGATTATCTTCCTCTTTTTACCTTCTATGAAGATTAAGACACGTACGACTCGCCGGATTCGCGTTTGGTGTTCAAAGGATTCGGGTTGGGAACCTATTTTCCAAGAGGGTGGAATAAGGTGGAAGGAGAGGCCGAGGAGGGAGTCGTTGTGTCCAGTGTCTCGGCGTGCGGCCGCTGGGGTGGTTGTGGCCAGTCACGAGGGCGCATGGGATGGGGTTAGGTCCCTCTTGTACACGAGGCGAGGTTCGGACTTGAGAGATCAATAAACGACCCTCCAACCTGGACACTCGGCCCATCCCTCATCCTACCATGTCGAAGCACCTTCGGTCCTACGGAGTCCAAACTACGTACATTATCGATAATCACTTTTTTATTACGGCAAATTTACCTTGATTTACTGATCTTTACTAACTGTCGAAATTATTTATTTATTTTTTTTCGATGAACATAACAATTTGCAGATATTGATATTATTTTATTTTAAGTAAACACTTTCCGAGATAGACCTGATAACAAGTCATTCTAATAGAAATCTTAGTGTAATCTACGTGCGATAAAAGAGTGCGCGTTTCCCCCAGAGAATCGCAACGGATCATATCCGGTGTACTTTGTTTCCTATCAATTTGCATAAGGGTGGCTAATGTAAGCAGAACTGTTGTAGGGCGGATATTGCCTCCGGCCGAGCGTACCTCGCGTTCGTGAATGTTTCTTAAGCGATGAATGTTAAAAACAGCATAATCCAGCATAATAATTACGTTTCGAAGAGCGATCGATCAAACATAAACGTTGTTTAAACTTTCAACTAAATTTTGAGACTGACTAAAGAATTTGACTCCACAAATTGAATTGCAGATGTCTCAGTTAGAAATATAAAATTCACCGCAGTGTAAAAATTCTTCGCAGAAAGGACGGTTTTGCTACCCTTAAATTTAACTCGATACAGATCTGAAAATAATTTTTTTGGACCATCAAAATACTCGTATAAAACACGCAAGCTAATTGGTTTGACTAGAGTGTTAAAACTTTTTGCAATCTTGTTCATCATGTTTGAGACTCCTTCATAATTAATTCGATGGTCTAACAAAATTATTTTTAGATCTTTATCTAAGTTAAATCTAGATACATTTTTAGACATTTCAACAAAATCGTTCTTTCCATGTTCAAATTTATTTCAATTAAAATTAATTTTCCTCTCTCTCAAATTTTATTTCGATCAAATATAAGATTAGATCTTGTAAACAATATCGCAAATTAATCGCTTTAAAATCAATTCTACGTAACTTCCTCCTAGGAAATGTTACAGAACTCCGCTCCATGTCGCAAACAGATCCCAGATGCCATGCGGGCGATTCGATTTAATCCCGAAGAGACTTAAATTGCTCGACCTTGAACCACTCACAGCAATTTCCGACATAACGATTAATATAAGATATGCTTCATGTACAGATTAGATTCTCAGTTGTAAAATAGCGGTGTACATTCCTAAAACTTTTTCGGTTCTCCGGATCACTGCACTTTGTACTATAGTTTCCATAAGTTCATAATCAAATTACGTTTTATACTGAAAGAGCGTCGAGTTAGCGAAAGGAAGAAAAAAGGATAGAAAATTGGAGCAAAGAGCTTCAGATTTTTACGATAAAGTCGTGTAGATTCGATTCGAATCCCCTGACAGCAGCAACTGGTGGTGGATAAAAACTATCTCCGTCGTTTTCTCAGGACGATTATTGACGATCGACGTCTTATACTCGTATTAGTAAATCGCGTTTAAAATTTTTTTAAGTTTCTAATTTTTCGATAAGCCCACTTACGATTTTATCAAACGTTAAAAGTCCACCGTGCCAAATAGTCTTCATAGTGAATATTAATATTCATCGGGGTGTACGACATGTTAATCAGTATCATATTTCATCTTTCGTTCAAAACTAAAGCGAGATAACTCAAACAAAAAGAAGTATCGTTTTCCAATTCGTTACGTCCGATACTCTGCGATGTTTACTTAAAAGTATCGTCCGTCTGTTTTTCCACTACATTTATACACGCGAGATCGGAGCGGAGCTTTTTTTTTTCGCGTCCAGTCATCGCAACAAGGTTACGTCCTCTAAACATGTTTCGAGATTAGGAATACGGAAGAAGGGGCGTGCAAGAGTCGGTAGGAGTTTCGGACTTTTACGGTCTGGCTGTTCTCTCGCGTTTCTCTCCCTCGTTCGCTCCCTCTCACACACCGGGATCGAGAGGGGTTTGCGGATGCCGCGAGCAACTGGTGGTGGAAAAACACCCTCGTTCGCTCTCTCACCACCCCCTTAGCACCTGCCGTCGCCGTCGCCGTCGCCGCCGCCGCCGTCGCCGTCGCGCTCGGCGCCACCGCGCTCTCTTCCATCTCTCCCTCTTCTTCCCATCCTCGTACTCGGCCACGATCCCACGACACCCACCTCCGGCCGATGGTGCGCACGGTCTTCCACGACTCAAAGCGACTGCGATCCTTCGAGCTTTATGAACGCGTAAACGCTCGAGGGTGCACGACTCTCCGCGCGTACGCTCGTCGCGTACGACGAAAGAAAGAGACAGCAGAGGGAAATACAGTAGAGTCGTGTACATGTATACCTGCACATGTACAAGTAGCTGCCGCAAGAAAGGGAAGGTTAAACGTTCCATCGACGACTTTGGTCGGTGTTTGAGGCCGGGAGGGAAGGGGACTGGAAAAAAGAACTTCGCGCGAGAAGCTTTCAACGATGCCGCGTCGACATTGTCGTTCCCTCGAGTATTCTCGGTTTGCGATCCAAACGTCATTACTGTTGGCAGTTACTCCTCGATTTAGCTATATTGTTTCGTCGGTTTATTCGCGCGCCGTTTTCTTCAGTCCATCGTGTTGGGTCTTCGTTGCTTGCGCGCAGCATCTGTTATGCCGTAGTTTACTTGCACTAATGCGAATGTGATGTACGATGCTTTTATCGCGTAAAGAATATGTTATAGTTTCCGGTGTTTATTATTTATCACTTAATTCACTGGATATTTTATACGCAAAAATATATACGCTTACTAATTTAGTTTACTTAAATGCATGTGATTTTTTGATTAACACTTTGTTATTGTATAAAAAAAAAACGCAGTACTACGGTATAGTTCTTCAGTCATATTAATTTGCATAATTTTCGGAAAGTTCGGATAGTTCATTAAAAAAACTTTAAGGATAGAATGAAGGTATGCTTGCGACAGATGAAATCCTTTCTTCCAGAGGATCCTAGCAAGGACCTAATTCCCGGGTGTTCATTAGTCCCTGCAATATTCACGGTCTAATCCCTCAGATCAGTGGGCTGTTGCCTAAGCCATCATTAAGACTCGAATAATTCAGGTTAACAGCAAATACAGCTGGGAATAATCTCGATTTACATTTCGTTGTTTGCTTGGAGACGGTGATCGGAAGGTGGTTCACACAAGAATAAACATTTTGAAGAGGAGACGTTGGTCTCTTCGCCACGGTCAGCTGTTTCCGCTCTCAAAGGAGGCGCGATCGATCTCTCATCTAATCGAACGCGTTTTGCACTCTTGCTCGCGGCCACGTAATATTAACATTAAGTATAAACTAAACTGTCTAAGACAGTCTACATCTACGTTATTTCGAGTTATTGCGATATTATATACATATTCTGCAGAATAATTTGAAAAATTGGTCCAAAACTTGTACGCGTCGCACGAAAACAAAGCGGGCCGCAGTCGATTCGTCGTCGACGCGACGGCGTCCAACTGATTGGATGTAAGCAGACACCGATGGTACAGACAGAACTATTTCATCCATCGTGGTATCGATTTACGCGGGCGTATCCACAGAAGCCTTAAAACCACGGTCGTCTAATTTGCCCGTCCGTCTGAAATTGCTTTCTTCGTATCCGAGGCCGAGTACTCGAGCCGGGGTCTTCTGGACGTTGGTCGATCGGTCGCTTCTTGCAGTCGAGTTCCAGACTCTAGAGCCGGTTACAGAGCTGGCCGGGCAAATACAGGCTATGCATAACAATCGATCTCCCAGGAAACTATGGGGGCGGGATGGTCAGCGGGCGGATAAAGCAGGGTGGTTCGACGTAAGGGGCGGCGGGGCAGCCACGAGGGTTGCCAGACCGGCACAAGATGAGGGAAGTCTGAGATAGCCACTGACCAACACCCCATCTGCTGCCCCTTTCGAAACCAGGTTATCCATTCTACTCCCGTTAGATTCGGACGTAGATACTAGAAACTCCATTGAGCGTCTTTTACCGTTCTCAACGCGATCATTGAATAATATACTCCGAAGAATTGGAAAATTTAAGGTTCTTCTGAAACGATAAAGTATTAAAGATAGTTGCGAAATTTAAAAAATTTTATAGATGGAAACATTTTTTAATATATTTTTTATTACATTGTTTACTTTGATATTTATACAATACACAAAATATAAATTAGTTATGATCAAAGTACGATGCAGAACTCAAGGAAGTCGTTCAACTTAGTATCGCTATTTTACGGAGTTTTTTTTTTGTTTTTTTTTTTGCGAGATCATATACGTATGTCAAAAGTTTTCTTTCGCGCAAACTTCGCGGGGCACGTTCGCAGCCGGAGACGAGTAAAGCCATCGGTCAACCAGTATTACGGCATCTGCATGTTATTTACTCGCGAGCCACCGAGTACATTTGTTTGGATTATCCCTGAAATAAACCAGTGCCCATTCTGCCGCCCTCTCCGATTCCCCCTCACCATCGTGTAGAGCAAGTTCCGAGGAAAGCAGATAAATGGTCTCAGTTTGTCCACTTTATGCGCAGCTACATCATTCGGGAAACGTCGCGCTCGCATCTTCGGCGAGCTAAGGTTTACCTATCCCCTCCGAATCTGAATTTTAAATTTTTAAAAATGTTAAGATCTTTCTCAGAGAAAAAACGCGCCGGTCGTTGGAAGGAACATCTCGTCTCAAAAACATTAGCATAGATCCATCCTTTTCATCATAGATGAAGAGTTTCAAGAAATTATGCGATCTAATATTAAATTATATTAGAGATTGTACAATCGATATATTATAATCGATATTTATATTTATATTATATTTCGCGAAAAATTTCTACATATTATATGTAATTTAAAAAAAAAAAATAAGATAGTAGAGAGAAAAGAGACAAATCGAAAATAAATATCTTAATAATTTCCAGCTGAAAATATATGACGTGATTTCAATCTGCGGAGTGACGATCATCATGAATGTGACCTTTTGTTACGGAGGACTCCATTAATATCGCATCATATGCGATGATCTCCAACTACTATCCAATGATCATTGATCGTCTCTGATGCTACTTTACAATGAGACAATTGCGCAAGAATCTATTATGGCTGGTTCAATCGTGGGGCATTATAACCCAGAAGGAAGCAGTTGCTTCTAAACGCTTAAATGGCGCAATGTCTTAGCGTCATGTCAGCAAACGCAAAAATATACGTACGTAAGTCTAGTAAACGCCTAAACGACGTCGTAGAAACGTCGTAGAAACGTCGATGTTTCGCGGAATCGCGAGATCGTCGGATAGTACTTCTGTAAGTACTCCAATCGCTATTCACATCGAAATTCATGTGACAGTCGTACTTATACACGATACTATTCTCGTACATGTAAGTGCCGAATATATACGTATACATAAACGTATAAATTGTATAAGCGCGCGTACACTTATGTCACATTATATGTGTGCGTATCCTTCTCTGTTCATCGTCCATGGCACCACACGATATTCGTAAATTTATGGCAATTCCGTCAATTAAGTCGAATGAAGCGGAGTCATAACATAAATATGTAAACGGCCACGACGGGCTCCCTTGCGGCGACCATATAAGCTGCGCTTGTCCATCAATGTCTCCGCGAAAGAGGTCCAACATGCTCGTAAATGCATGCCCAACGAAATGCAACGGTCCAGTGGCTATCATACGTATGTACGTACGTACGTGCGGATCCGCACGTCGCATAACTCGTCCGCGACACGGCTGTGCACATTTTATCGTCCGCATAAAAAATACGCAGGACGAGAGGACGCGACGGAGGACTGACTCGCGCATATTTTCGCGACGACTTACCTGCTAAGACGAGCCCCCGTCAAACTTTCAAAGCGGATTCTACGCGGCGAGATAATTGAATTCCTGCCTCTTCTCGTTTGAAGCGGGTAATTAGCTAGGCGTTGCAGAATCAAGCGAAGATAATCGGATGATCGTTTGCAAAGAAAAAGAATGGACGAAGGGAACGATCTTTATTTTCTTTTCAAGTAATTGGACGCGATGTATTTTTAATTCTCTCTGTCGATAAACTTCCGCCATCGCGGAAAAGAAGAGTATTATTGTGACTCAATTATGCAATATTATTTATAAGAATATCGAATCAAGGATCATGTTAATTCTGGATTCGTCCGATTGTATTATAAAGATAAGATATAAATCATAATAAACAATTAACGTGTAAGCTGAAAGCTGTGAATTTTATTTTAAAATTTTCAACATGAGTGCCGTTTGCAAGTGATGCCAGATAAATTTTGGAATGCTCGCTAAAAAGAATTCGCGATACGCGAACGTTCAATTTACATTCGTATAATTTTATCGAGAGTATAATTTCATAATGCTTTAAAATTCGGCTTGTGAACTTGTAAAGTAAACGCTTCGTATAATGTAAATTAGTATTCCTTGATTTCGATGGCGATCTCGACGCGCAGAAAGGAATATCTCGCTCTGTACCCTTTTCCTCCCACGGTGTTTCCCATTTAAACTTCTTAAGCGATCTCTTAATTCGCAACCCCCCCCTCCCCCCGATGGCGCGGCAGTGCTCGCCCCTTTCGTCCGCCCGTTGTCCGTACTATCCTCTCGACGTCTCTTAATTTCACGAAAACCCCTAGCCCAGCCCAACTCCACCCTTGCTCGCTTTCTGGGGCGAATGTAATTAATGTTTAGCATCTACATTATTTGTTTAGTTTCATTTCATTATCTTCGGAGGCGTCGGGCACGACGATTTTATGCAAATAGAGCCGAGAGACGAAGTTTCCCCACCTCCTGAATTTGCTCGTCTCTGCGCTTCCCTCTCTACAAGCGCGGAGCTCTTATTGTCGTTGTTATTATTGCTATTATTATTGTTATTATTACAATCGCGACGACGATTACCATTATTATTTTCCCGGTGAGTTCGGTGCTCGAATAATAAATATCATTCATAATTCATTCCGCTTCTTTGGCGCTCATTAATCCTGTGATTAAATGTATCTCATTATTTAGAGAAGTCCGCCTGGAGCTTTACAGAAGCGGCAGAAGTACCATCGCGAACTTCGCGATCGATCCTTATGCCGGGTTTCGTAACGAAAGAGATTGCGGGCTCGGGAAGGAGATTTCATATTTTTCTACTTTAGCAGAAACGCGCGGAAGTTCAGTAAGCGCCGAATTCCACGGCGAAATCGTTCGTCGCTATTCTCTTCGGCCGTCAGCGAAAGTAGTCAAGAAACATGAAGGTACACCATGGTATTTTTGCAACCAATCAGTATAAAGGAAACGTGGCTTTATAAGCGATATCGGTTTTATGGTATACCATATCTTCGAACGCAATTTGTTCTATATAATATAAAGCCAATATTGGTTGTAAAACTACACGGGAGGAACGATTTTACTGGAGTATCTAAAAATTTAGGTAGATCAGAAAATGATTTTATTGAACTATTAAAATCATTATGTAGGAAATGGTGCACGATAAGCAGTGATGTAAAAAGTTTTAACGTTCTCTCTAGCAACCAGTTTGTGCGTCATACGCATACTCTCTAAAACTTTTAGAATAAATTTCATTCTGTGGAAAGAGTGAAATCTTACTCTTAAAGAATGAAAATTAGGCCACTCTTTTTTTTTTAAACTGGCTCTTTACAGTGAGATTTCACTCCAAAGAATTTTACAAAATATTTTGATAGTTTAACAAAATTATTTTCAGATCCCTATATACCTTTAGCTATATTTTTAGATACTTCGACAAAATTATTTTTTTCGTGTACATCGGTCGTGAAGATCTTCTTCTCTCGT
>NW_017305569.1:49247-57107 GCF_001594115.1 Trachymyrmex septentrionalis | reverse complement strand
CTTCGACAAAATTATTTTTTTCGTGTACATCGGTCGTGAAGATCTTCTCTCGCTATATTACACGGAGAGAAAAGATTGGCTGAATATGGCATAGCACCTTTAATTGGTTGCAGCAACCAAAAATTGGCTGTTGCAGCCAATTAAAAATGCTATGCCATATTTTACCATACCGTCTAATTTATCACAGCAGCTAATCTTTTCTTTCAGTATAGGGGAAAATCATAGATTGCATTCTAATGTGACGTATTAAAATAATATAATGCCCGTAGAAAATATTTGACTGTGTAAAAGAGATTATGCGATAGTTGCATCGATGAAACGTTCGAGTACACGCACACGCGTGCCGCGCTCGGCGAATCGTTCTTGCGCACGCTCAACGCGCCCGGTTAATGAGACACATTCACAAAGTTTGCCCTATGCCGAGACGAGCCGATTGTACGACGAGAATTAGCTTTTCAATTCAACCGTCCCTGAGCCCGAGGAGAACTTACGGCACCAAAGTTCGGCTGAATTTAAATACGTCGTCTGGATAAGTCGCGCGAGACGCTTGTCGACCCCCTCGTCGACGCTCGAGTTTCGATCGCCCTCGACGAGTCGGAAATTGAGGAGCACCTTTACAGTTGTTCCACTGAAATTGTTCTTAAAAATCCGATACGCATCTACGCGATGAGTGTTTAATTTTATCGCACGCGCGACTTATTGAACTCGTGTCCTTCGAACCTGCAGAATTCTTTGGAGTGGAATCTCATTGTAAAGAGTGAAAAAACTGAATCGGTCTTGGAAAAAAAGTGATTCAATTTTCAGTCTTTAGTGAAATTCACCCTGAAAGATTTAGGGGTTATAAATTTTACGTTATATATAGAAGATTTAGCAATTGAAATATATATAAATAATTCGCTAATCCTGATTTCATAATACGTCAAATACAATGCTAAATACCTTAGCTATGTTTCCCATGGAATTTTCATCAAACTTCTTAACAAAAAATTTACGCGCATATATTTCCCGGCGAATGTCGTCGCGGCCTACAGTCGTGTATGCTTCCTTTACCTCTCTCTTTCTCTCTTTTTCTCTCTCGAGGGTACAAAGAACAAAAGACTCGTCGCGCTATGGACTGCGACTTGCGGCCGCTCGTGTATAGAAATAAAAAGGAAACGGCCGCGCGGAGTTGACGCCTTTATTATTCGCCGCTTTAATTTAAGCGACGCTAGCCGTCCCGTCACGGTTGCAGGTGTGAATTAAGCTCGGAATAAACGAAAGAGCGCCGTCCGTGTATCCTCCTCTTTCACCGGAGTATGTAGGGCGATATGTGCGGCATAATTAAATGTATGTTTTGATAAACGTGGAATAGGTTTAACCCTCGTGTGTGTTAGCGCGCGGGCAAGAACTGGCCGATGCGCGACACCTCGCTTGTACGCGAAACTTTCGCGAAAGTGCTACGTCGCTATCAACATCGGGTCCGTCCTTCTCCCTGCTTCGCCCTCGCCCCAACTCACCCCCTCGTGCAGCAACGCTTGCGCGCTCCGTGCGCGCTCCGTGTTCTTTCTTAGGTGTCTCTATATACCGACCGTCTCTCTTGCCTCTCGACCGCCTTCCACCATCGTCGCCTTGCTCTGTCCTATCGTAGCGGGTGATAGGGATTTGTGTTAGGGAACCGCACTGCCGGTGTTCTGGAAACTGCTGATTCGAAATTAACGAAAATTAATTGGCAACGTCGTGATATTAATTCCTGAGATTAATTCCCCGGGACGCAGTGCTAATTGATATCTCTCAGTGCCAGGAGCGAGCGAGAACGAGAGAAGGGCGGGGGGCTGTTGCGAGCTGGGAGCGGAGACGCTAACCGAGAGAAACAAGGATGCGGCTGGAGGAAGAGGGATCAAGAGGGGCGCGGATTGAATCCTTGCCTGACTGGACCGTATCAGTTTTTCGAGAAAACCGCGAGAACCATTGTTCGATAATGAACAATCATAAGCCTCGACTTCACTTGTCATTTCGTCTTCGCTGGTTTGTCTATCATCAACGAGAGCCCACCGTTTCATCGACGATCGACGTATAAACTCCGAAGGCTCGTATTCATTCTTCTATTCATAGAATCGCTGGTTGTCGCTGGTTGTCGCTAAAGAGAGGCGTCATCAAGGGGCTACCTTTTATTGGCAGATATATACCGCGCGGTCGTAGCGACAATTAAAGTTTAAAACTCCGCGTCGTAGACGTTTTACGCCGCTAAGAAGACAGTCCGGAGAAACTCGTAAAACGTAATATAATTAAACATAAAAATATCCCGCGTACACATCCAGGCCGGTTGGCCGGCTGAACGAGGTAAAGTGAATAAAAAGTGCTCTTTATTACAATGAGCTTTAATTAACGCGCGCGTTCCGCGATGATTATTCGCATAGCGCACTTTCTCAACTTTAATTTACAGTGTCTGAAAGCAGCCCGGCGCCCGCGCGCGCCTTCGTTACGTCGTTGCCATAAAGCATAGACACATAATTATGCAGCGCGCAGGGTGAACGAACGCGTGACGCTGATTCGTCCGGCGCATTAAACTTTTTTACGAAACTGGTCCCTCGGCAGCCCCAGCTTCTCCGATTCCCAAGAAAATACAGCCACAGCCACGATAACATCGAGAATATTTAACATTACAAATCGCCTCTTTCTTTGCGAGATTATATCGGCCTGCACGCTTAGAAACGCAAGCATACATTACGATTAATAAATGGTTGCGCGGATTTTCATCTCGTAATGACCGATTGCACTTATAAGAATATATTCCGTCGTATCTAACAGATCTGTTCGTTCGAAATTCTAATGACGATGGGAATTTGCTACTCTATATGCATACAGAGTAGTCAGATAATCCTTTAAAAAAAAAAAAAAAAAAAAAGAGAGAGAGAGAGAGAGAAATTACATAGATCGAGATAATTATTCAGATAACTTAAAAATATAGATTTTCAGGACAGACCGTCACGCTCGATCGGCTCGGTTGATCGATAATGAAACTAGACTATCTGGATAATATAATAAAAGTCGACTCGCCCTACTACTCTCTCGGTATCATCGCACGGTGCGACTATCGTTGCGTCGTGCGTAGACGGAAGAGAAGTTTGTCATATAGGGCAAGCGTATTCCCGATGCGTTTTGAAGTAATAAATTTGGCGGCGCCGGTCGATGGTCGGCGTCAGGTTATGCGCGAAAGTTGGAATTTATGCGTGGTTGTTTATGATCGCCGAATGATAAGAGATCTACGGCCGCATGACAAATGATCCCGTAATGAAAAGTGAAAGATACTGCACGTACCGCGGCCGGCTGCATAAATTTCAATGATTTAATGCGTCGCGCGTGCTGCGCGCGGTATCCTCATTGAATAGGGATCGATAAAACTTTAGCGCATCGCTGGCGGTACCGGCCGCGTTCGTTCGCGGCGATCGAGACGAAAAGTCATCGATCCCTATGTTGTAACGCTTATCGGCGGCCGCAACCGCCGGCGCTGCCGCAGCCACTATACCGCCGCCGCGTCGCGCCGGGTCAAACGGGAATCCTGCATATTAACGTCGTATCGGATATTCCGCTGAGATACGTCTCATCCAGATTGACGGGGGGCCGTGAGGATGCATGAGAATAAGGCCGTTTAAGGAATTGTACGATTTCAAATACGGTACGCATGTCTCGTGCGCAACCATTAATCGTCTAATTATGTGGAAACTTCAATGTCGATCCGCTGCTGACGATCCGTTCCACAAACTGTTAATCTTGACGAGAGATTCTCCTTGTATATTTTTAATCTTGATAAATATCTATCGTATGATAGAATTCTTCATGCATAATAATATAAATGCGAATTATTTTTTTACACACACATACAGTGGTATATATGGTGTGGATTTATGTAACCTTTAAATAGATAGGTGGCTTAAAGATATACGCATGTTGAATTGGTAATCAGAACATCTCGATAAATTTTATAGATACATTTTTTATTTGTATATTATGTTAGTTAAATTTGCATCAGTTATACTCTGAGAGACGAAGGAAAAAGAAAATAAACCTTAACAATAAGGCTTCTGAGCATCTGAACAACACTTTTCATTTTTCTCTTGCAGAATAAGATTTTAACTTTTAAGTAGGTAAGTAGGTAAGTAGAGCACTCAAAAGCATGACTAAACAAATTTTATTTTTTCTAATTACACTTTTTAATAGTACATATAGAGTTAAATTCACATTATTTATATTCTTATGAGACAGAGGAATGTAAAAATAATCAACTTTGAAACTCTTCTGGGCAGTTGTTTTTATTTTTTTCTTCTAGAACAAGGTTTTTTTAAGATAACTATGCGTAGAGTGCTGTAGCTATCTACTCGAAGGTTAAAGAAAATTATACTTACTTGAAGGTTAAAGAAAATTATGCTTGGGATTTTATGATCACCCCCCATCTATCCACTTAATCAAAGATTAAAATTGTCGCTTACGTTTATCATTGTAAAAAGTTTCTTTGGAAAGAGTTTTTGGAAACAGTTTTAATTATGTTAGTTCTGTAGAATATATTTTGTAAAAAGAAATTCAGTTGGTATATAGCTCGCGTGATTTTTATCTACCCTCGTTTGTGCGACAATCGAAAATTCTCCGGTGACAGTCGTGATCGTTAGCGAAACGATCTGGTCGTACGGCAATGACCACGTCGTAGCACGGAAATCGTCGTCAGGGCGTCGATCGATGGCGAATAACGTTGGAAACGCTGGCTAGGCTCCGGTAGGTTAGGTAGGGTGCTTAGGTGTTACAATGATTATCCGAGAGGGACAGCGAAAGGTAATTATGCCCGATAGAATCGGCGGGCGGGAGCGAGAACGAGGTATACTTTGCGCCAGTGAAGAAACAGAGACGGTAACGCCTGGCGCGCCAGCACAACCGAGAAAGACGGCGAATCCTCGTAATTACCTCGAAGTGAGCTGCTTTCGGCTCACCCGAACCTTCGAAACTTCGGGAATAAATAGCGTTCCGTATTACTGGTTCCACGTTACGGGGTCAACGGAACGACTTGCCGTGTTCAAGAGAACGGGGGCGGCCCGTCGATCGTTTGTCGATTGATCGATCCGTACATCTTGATCTCCGAATCTGCTTAGAAGACCATTTCGACCGGAGGAAAATTCAAATAAACGTCTGCCCAGTTCGTCGATCAACCGGGCGCGCAAATTTATTTTGACAAAGTGCACTGTGTGTAAAATGTCCGTTGGGCCGACACGAGATCGGTCGGTCGCGAAGCGCGTGGAACGCGAGGATAATCCCGTCGGGAGCTAAACAGCTCGAATCTTAACATGGCGTTTCCTGATTTCTCGCCGCTGCCTGATTCTCTGCGCTGCCGAGGGAAACGGACACGTAATGAAACTTTATTTTCGCGTGCTAGCTGCGAGCTGCGAAGACGCGAGATTGCAGAGCGACGTCCGTTTTACCCTGCGCCTCCAACTTTAAACGGATGTTAATGATTGCAAATGACTCGGGTGAAATGGCCGTCGTCGTTGAGAGTAATGGGATTCTTTACGAGGCGATTATTGACCCGCTTTCCTAGTTGTAGAAAAGGTGACGATAATAGAGCGTCTATAAGGACGACGGCGCACGGCCTCGGCCTCACTCTTCTTCCTCTCTTCCTTCCTCTCGGTGCTGCTCTGTCGTCGGTTAAGATTTAATCCGTTAATCTATTCCCGTAATAAGGAATCCATAATGAGTCGAAGCGGATATCTATACCGTGCTGGGGAAGGGTCGAGCATGGTTACGTGAACGAGGACAGCGGCATCGAGACGAATCGAGCGATGAAAAGAGAGAGAGAGAGAGGGGGGAGAGGGGGGAGAGAGAGAGAGAGAGAGAGGAGGAAAGAGAGAGGGAGAAGGAGAGACAGAGTCTGAGGGGTATAGCGGCAGAATGGTTGTGAAGGGGGAAAGACAGTGGATGGGATTGGTGGGGCGAAGCTATTGGGTGGGGGGTTAATTAAGCCGTCCTAATATAACTTCTCGGCCCCCCCCTCTCTCTCTCCCTCTCTCTCTCTCCCCCCGAGTTATCGAGTATTATTCCGCAAATGTGTCGACCTCAAAGACAATGCCATTCCGGGAAAATTTATTTGTGTCGCTGTACAACACAGTCTCGGTCTCCCTCCTTCTCCCACGCCTGGAAACAAACCCGACGAAACTTCTGCCAGCTCGCGCAACTTAATTAAACCGACCGTGGCCTCGGTCCTGCACGAAGTGTCGAGCCAGTCGTTGCTCCTCTTTTTTTCTTCTTCCGTCTGACCGCGCTTCGCGCTAGCCTTAGTCGTCGCCGCCTGCCGGCCTTTCGCCTTTCCTTCTTCGGCTGAGTTTTTCGCGAAAACTCCTCACGAAAACGTTTTCGCGTGTTTGCGTATTCGAAATAGAAAGGGTTCGACGAAGAATCGAATGAAATCGCTGGAGGTACGTAAGAAATAAAATTCTCCACTCTCTCTCGATGGTAGATATACTATTATTTGGATGTGCAAGTTTCTCGTTGCACACCGAGCCATCACGGTCGTTACGGTAATTATGGGTCGACGTTTTCCTCGACAGCGCCAAGTCAGCCGCCGTGAAGAAGCTTCCCAGAAGTAATCAGCGCGACCGACCACTCGACACATGTTAAGAGATCCACTTGCCGTTTGTCAATGCGGCGAGAGGAGGGTGGCGGAGGAATAAATTATTATTGCTCTGGTAAATCCGGTCAATCTCGTGGACGGACTCCAATGCGTAGTGATGACGACCAAAGCCGCCAAGCGGCACAATAGAGATGCATGAGAGTGCGTTAATCCACAGAGATCGCTGCAATACTTGATGTTTCTCGTAAAAGCATCTTCTTTCGTTTAAATTACGAGTTTAAATCAACGCCGGACCGTCGTTATATCCGCGCATTATTGCTCCTGTTTCAGTTTTATTTTTACCTCTACCACTACCTTATTATTCTTTAATGTGATATTTTTTGTTCAATTATTAATATTTCTGAGCGAAAAGAATGTATCGTAACAAGACAATTCAAATCGATCAAGAAGTATATTTTTCTACGTACATAAAAAATAATTTATTGGGTATAGAATTATATATACGGATAAAATAGATGAGTTTTTTGTATAAGTATAAAATTATATTTTAAAAACGGTACGATTTATATACATATTTAGCATAAAAATAAAATATTTTACGATATTAAATCTGGTGAATTTAGTTAATGAATTAAATATCGAATTTTTAAAATCTGCATTATTATTATTATTATTATTATTATATATTTTCTGTATAGAAATTATCCACATATTTTTAGTAATGTTAATAAATAATATTCGCGCCCCGATTATGCGTGCATATAATTTAACGTGCATTTTCTGCAAAAATAATCACCCCATTCAACGTATTACGTTAACATAAACTTAATCACACATTTGTGGAAGAAATAATTTTATTCTGAGAAGGATTATTATTCGCGACCGATTTCCGCGCAGTCCTTGAGTTACACAATCCGGAGCCAAGTAAGATCATTAGCAGATGCCTCGGTGTTAATGAGTATAATTCTAGATGTTCCAACGATACTACAACGCTCGTGGCTTTCTGCTAAGACGATTATTCCCGCTGCACCGCACCAGTAATAACCAAGAATATGCGCATAAGTAGGCGCTATTCGATATGGGTCATAGGGAAAAGGGTCAATCGACTGTAGGATTTTTTTCTGCATGGTCAATCGAGATCGTAATAGGTCGTTAACAATGACGAATCGATTTTGTAGAGATATCGATTTTCGATCGTATGAATTTTATTGCGCTTCAATATTTCTCAAGTTGGAACTCGTCGCTTTATACACACACACACACGCGCGCGC
>NW_017305569.1:41808-49011 GCF_001594115.1 Trachymyrmex septentrionalis | reverse complement strand
CATACACATATATACATATGTGTGTGTGTGTGTGTGTGTCTTTCTCTCTCTGTAATTCCTTTGTTTAAAAAAAAATATTTGTCATAAATTTTTATATTTGTTATGGAAATTTGTTTCATAAAATCGTGTACGAATGTATGGTATTACAGAAATAATCATTTACCCGTATTTTTTATCATGTGAGTTATTGTTATTTTTGTTTAGCACTGTAGAAAATTGAATGTCATTGTCATCACAGTGATGTTGTTCATTGATCGATTCGTTTCTGCTCTTTCGACATGGGTCCGTTTAACGGCGAGTGAAACGTGAATCTGGTTAATCCTATTGTTCACGAACCAGCAAATTTCGAGCGGCTACAACGCGAAGCGTCGTACGTAAGATTAAGTACACTTTAATTATATCATCAGGCAGCATTTGACACTCACCGCTTATATAATTGTCTTTAGGTTGCGGTGCAACCTTCTCGAGGATCTCGAAATCTCGTTAGCTAATCTCTCAGTCAGTTATCCTTCTCTCTCTCTCTCTCTCCCTTGCTCTCTCCCGCGCCTTCTATGTCTCTCTCAGCCGAGTTAATTTCCATCTCTTTGATTTTTGGCAACCTCTAGAAATTTCGTCATCCCTAACGCCTTCCATGAGGCACGCGCTCGTTTCCTGCTCACCTCTCCCTCCTTCCCCCCTTCCGCCCACCCTCCTTCCCCGCCCCCTCCCCCCTGTCTGTGACACGGCCCTAGACCCTTTTCAGCGGATTTCTGCACCTACCGGCAAAAGCGGGCGCGCGAATATAGGCGCGCGTGACACTTTACGCCGAGAGATTTTACGTGAACGGCGTGACTGCGGACCGATCTAATAAAGTCCCTCTTAGAACGGGCTAACATTATTCCGCTCTTTGACGTTTGCACCTAGTCGGTGTCGCGGGCGGCGGCTTACTTTGCAGTCCGCGCACGCGATTCCACGAAACGCGACACAGGCCTTAAAGACACAGGCGCGCAGCTCACCTTTGCGCGCAGCAATGTGTTTCACTTTTAATTTCTCGCTTGCACGATATCTAATTATTGTATATCCAATGAAGGTACCTTTCAAGGAAACGCGATAGAAGAGGAGAGGGAGAGAGAGAGAGAGAGAGAGAGAGAGAGAGAGAGAGAGAGAGGTGCAAGTTCTGCGAATGTGTGCGCGCGATTTCGTGTCGCCAGCACTATTCGGCGATACGGAGTCAGTACCTGCCGCCAAGGGTACTGGCTCGCGTGCCGCGAACTTAAGAACGCTCGTGCGCCTTTAACTCCATCATTTTCTATTCGGCGTAAAAAAGATTACGATTGCTTCTGGTAAAGGATAATTGGGCTATGAGAGCGCGTTGATACTTGGAAATATCATGGGCACCGATTATACGTTTATTCCATAATTATTCCGTCAAAGAGCTCCCTGTGATGAGGACGAAGAGATAATCAGAGTACTAATTTACGTAGTAGTTTAGAGGAAACTTACTTTTTGTTACCTTTCAAATTTGCATACTGCTAAAAATTACAAATACACAATAATTACGTTAATGTCATTTCGATGACCGGGATATACGCCGACCGGGAATCTGTGAACTAACAACTGTTTGCGATCTTTAATCAACGATTTTGACAGGTTCAGAGAGGGAGTGGAGTTAGAGGGTCGTTCGGCATTGGCCGGAATGACACTCTTGGCAATCCCTCGCCGCCATCCTGTCGTTTCCAACGAACGATCAGGGGGTACCGCGATGCCTCACGGTACTATCGATCATTCGGCAGGCCTCATAATTAGCAATTAACTATATCCATTAGGCGGTGATATAATTACTATGTGCTCCTACTACCGACGCTTAACCCGCCGTCTGCTCGGCGGACGCTGCGAGGGGCTGATTTTCGCGGCATTAGCAGGTACATCACGATAATTATACGATCGATTATTCTAGGAGACGAGAAGGGGGGCCGGGCGGCAAAGGGGCCGGCGAAAATTGTTCCCCTCGACCTCCTATCCTCCTATCCGCCTTAGCCGTAGCAAACTTGCCTGGCTTCGACTCGGATCGACCCAACCTATTTTCGATAATTCAAGGTCCCTCCATCGGGATCCGTATCCGCACGCGCGAATTATTCCGTAAACTTATGTATTCATACATTGATTTGATCATAGGATCGCGCGGATCGTCGAAATTAACAATGATTCGGCCGGGGGGATCGGTTATCCGCGATTAAATGTTTTGTAGGTATGCCGAGAAGCGAGAAGATCGCTATTTAATTTATCTTACGCATGCGCGAGTTAATTATCTTTAAGATCGATACCGTCAGAGAGGCAGTAGGAAATAAGATTGTTGTGAGGTCGAGATCGCAATCGCGATGATCTCGATCGGACCGACGACAACGGGGGCCAATTTGAGAAAGTTGAGAATGCATGACCGTGGCTACATACATATTCGCGCGCTTATTTACGAGCTCGTTATCTCGGTGATATTATTAACGACCCTCACCCGACCTGACTTGTTACCTGAGTTGTATACTTTGCGGTCACGCATTTTGCCGACGTGCGAAATAGTGCAGCGCGTGGTCGATCGAAATCAGAGCGTAGGTTGATCCTACGCGGCCGCGCCGCGCGAGGATTTTCTTGGCCGGCTCTGTCTCTTCCGGATCTATCTCTTCTCCATTTAGAAAGGAAATTTAATCATTCCGAGGTCGAGGGCGGCAACGCATGTGCGGAGAATTATCCGCACGAGACACACAGGCTCTCTCGCACACACAGTGGCCGGTGCACACCGGTGAAAGTTTCAGGTTCGGTAATTATTATCGTGGGATTGGTATAACCGTTGATTATGGCTATTATGAACTGTCGGGTAAATATAAGAAGGTAGGGCGCGGGTAGGTAGTTGGAATTAGTGGGCTAGGATCGGCCTAGAACTATCTTGGATGCCGCTGATTGCGGAATTAGAATTTATATGGATCGCCGCACGCGAGCCAGTGGCTCTCATGCCAGCAGACCTTTATTCAACCGGTTAGGTGGAACCGCGGTTCGCGTTTAACTCTGAAAGCTTCCGATACACCGTTTAACTTACGGCGTACGATATCAGCGATTAATGTGACACGATATGATATGCCGCCCACCGCGCGCGCAACTCACTCTGCATTCTGGACGCGACAAAATTGTTGCACGTCTCGTGAAAGTTATTAACTAATTTTTTCCGTCCTTCTGATAACCGTGTGATTTATGTGTCGGCGTGATTTCCGCACAATTTAGAGAAATATCTAGATCACTTTGTACGTCAACAGATACACGTGAGAAAATTATTCTTCAGGCATCTATACTCTATTCTCAAGTATATTTTGCATTTCGCCACGTTACCACGTACTGCGCACCATGAAGAGATTATCGAGGATAGACCACCCCTTTGACCACCGCGATGTCACGACAATCGGATAACGACATAGGGATCGCTAGACTTGATTAGG
The DNA here is from genome assembly GCF_001594115.1 of Trachymyrmex septentrionalis. NCBI lineage: Eukaryota > Metazoa > Arthropoda > Insecta > Hymenoptera > Formicidae > Trachymyrmex > Trachymyrmex septentrionalis. The sequence continues at coordinate 45,550 of NW_017305569.1, read as the reverse complement.
CACCAACCAGCTCGTATAATATTTGTCATCGACTTTCTTCGACTGCGCGAGATCTGCGCTACGTTCGATTCTCCTATGCATATGTAAGAGCCGTGCCCGGCACTCGAATTGATGAAATTCCCAACATTAATTGTATCACAATGGTAATTGAATCTGCGGAGCGCCGTCTATTTGAACAATAGTTGGTTATATTATGTAGATTTGCCGTCGTAGCCTCATACTCTGCCATCCAGATTCACCCCCTCTCCCCCCACTACTGCTAACCCCCTCAGACTCACCCCTTTCGCGACGACGGTTGCCGCAGCACCGCCTAGCTGTTTAAACACAGACGATATCTGAACTACCAGAACTAACGTACGGAGTTAGCCCGGGTTAGGTGCTTCGACTACGGTCGCCATTATCATAATTGCACGCGGAGTTCCTTCGACGAAACTCGGTTGACCCGCTGCAACGGGAATAGTCGACGATTTCGTCAATGACTTGAAATTCTAGCGAATATCATACGGATGGAAAACGCTTTTGCTGAATAGAACAGCATTACAGTGGACTAATTGTAAGAAGAAATTAGATAGTGAAGTAATATGTAATTCATTCGATCTTTCATTTTAATTTTTAAGCAAAAGAGAATAGAAACTCTAGATTACATCATTGAATCATTAGATTACAATTTTATTAATTACTCAGTTTTCGAAGCTGTTTAATTTGCACGCCTAGATTAATAATCTAGAATGATTTAAAAGCTTTGTATTAATTTTTTAATGAATTAGCATATATTTATGTACGACATCTTTTTTCAATGCGGATTGCAATTGCGGAAATCAACCGAGTAAATAAAAGTTTCTTTTTTAAATATAAGTTTTTATTTGCGTGTTGCCGTTCTTATTTGCAATACCGACCGATTTGGAGGACACTTCTAAAATCGTATGCTCTTTCGTGATTCAAACTCATGAAAATAATACGCGTCGCTTCATCGGTTGACACCTTCGTTAATCGAGCACGTTGGGACTATCAGAGTTCGACCGTGTGCCACGATATGCCCTGGGTGACGACTGAGGGACGGACCTGTGACGATATTAGGGACGTGTTACGTTTGCCGAGGGAACCCTCCGGGGACAACAAAAGGACCACACGCACCGGGATGTACCAATGGACAACGTTATATTGCGCTGAAATTGCTCTCGCGCTCGGTGATCGGCTTGAATCTTCGCGAGTGGGTCCGTTTTTTAAATTCCCTCGGAGTAATATTTGTATCAGGACTACTTTTACAATATTTAATATCATTTGATATTTGTAAATTTTATGTGATCGCCTTTCAATCAATTAATATTTAATATTAATGTCTTGTAAACTTAATTGTATTTAATATATAATACAAAAAAATATTTGAAATATGAAATAATATTATTATTATTACACATCCGGGTATAAAACGTTTCTCGCGAGGTAGAAAATGAAAAGTGACGAAACGTATATACGTATTAAAACGTATATTAATTAATAATTCCGCGTAGATATTACTTTATTCCCCGACTAAGGATAGATAGCGATGGAGGTTGCGCTTGCTTCTGCAAGCTTGCTATTTGATGTGTGACCGTAGCTGGATATAGGTATAGGTTACATGAGCACGGCGGTCCAAATTTCGAGGATTCTGGTAGCTTTTGACGCCCACCCTGGCATTACTCGGACTCGTGTTAGGCCAGGGCCAGTCGACGTACGATCGCCCGATGTGCACGGACTTTGCTCGGTGGCGATGGTGTTCTCCCACTGCTGAGTTGGTAGCTCTGCCCGCCTGTGCCTGCCTGCCACCACCTCATTTGAATTTCTAATTAGGAAACCTCCATGCAATTATTGGATTAATGTAAATTACGAGAGCTGGCTCGGTCTCCGCCACCGCTACCGCCACCGCCGCGCAAGGGTGGAGCTCTCTCTCTCTCTCTCTCATTTTCTCTTCCTCTTTCTCTACCTCCCGCGCCCTATCTCCGTTTCTCCCTCTCTTCTCTTTCATTCTCTCCCCTATGACTATACTCGTCTCTCTCGCTCGACCACACTTTGCCGATCTACCTCGTTCCATCCGTTGTCTCGGTCTCTCTTCGTCTTCCATCGTCTCTTCTCTATCATCGTTCTTCTCCTCCGCTCTCGGCTCTCCCTTTCCTTCGCCAAGGCTCAGCGGGGGTTGGGGATAATTAAAATCCGTTGATTAATATGTAAATTTAATAAGATTACTGTACTAGGAATGCCCGCTGCAGACAAGCGACTGTACCTCAGCTCCTTGTATCGAGGAACGAGGGTGCGCACTGTTGTAGCCTTTGATTGTCACTCAACCAGACAAGCGGTACTTTCCTTGTCGAGGAGGAGGGAGGGGACGCCTCCCTTTCGCGAAATCGCTCAAGCATTTGGACGGCTGCATTCACCGCAAAACTCCTTGATCGCACCTTTTCAAGTTTATACGAGCTTTATATAAGTAATAGAAACGAACATGTAATAACGTAATATAGTATAAATCATATATTATAAATCACGTGGCAAATACTATTCTTTTTTCTTACTGTTATTCTTTTATCGTCACACGTGTACCAAGTACACATTAATTAATAGTTTACACATTAATTAGTGTTTCCAATTACCACGTTTTACGACAATTGTACCAGTGTAATTGTACTCGCGAAAAACTTGCACATGTGCGCACATGTATTATGCGACCGTAACTATGTACCTACAGCTGACCGCAAAACAAACTGTGTATACTTGGAGAAATTACAACTAAAAGAAACATTACACCTACAACATTGTCGAAGATAACAAGGAGATGCGCTATCATCTCCTTGTTTTTTATCCAATTTTCCATGTCTTCTCAGCGCAAACATGTATAATGCACGATCGTCGATCGCCCGCAGCATTGAGAGTTGTATTTCGCGCTTCGGGAAGAGCATTGCTTTATCCACAACAGCCGCAGGCGGTGACCCGCAGCCGCGCACGCTCAAAAAAAGAACCGAAGGGCTGTAGAACGACAAGGGCGATGAAGGGACGGTGTAGGTACGCGAAGAACGTGCCCGACGACAGGCAATTTTTGTCCTCGCGTCGACACCGGCACCGGCTAAAAATACAATTTGAAAAATCCAACAATACCGCCCAATTCGCGCGAAAATGCATCAGTCGCTCGAGCAGCGACGGTATTGTTTGCCGGGTGGACACAATGCGTCCGATTGGTTGGGACCACCCCGGATTTTTACAGCGTTCGCCGTCCGCGACTTTTTTCCACTATCGCAGTCCACTACCGCCACCGCGGCAACCCCTCCCATACGTCCGTACTTTTTGTCTTCTTGCAACTCTTTTTTCCACCGACGACGGTTTGGTTGCACGCGTGCCAGGTATAATCGTCGGCGCGTTACCGCGTGCCCGATTTGCATACCGCGGTTGAAGAGTGGTCGGCCACGTCGATTTCCAGTTTGCCACTGGTATCTTTTTTTCGCGTTCTTTTCGTGTATTTCCTCGCCAATCCAATAATCGGTAATTCTAATCTATGCTAGGGAAGACATCACATTTCTATGTAGTAGCACACACATGTATACATATATACAATATATTTTCTAAATCTTTTGGAGTCAGTCTAAAAGACTGAAAATTAAGCTAGTCCTGAAAAAAAAAAGAGTAAAAATATTTTCACTCTTTAAGAATGAGATTTCATTTTCACTCTTTTGGAGTGAAAGAGTCACTTTAAAGAATGAAGTCTCATCAAGTTCTC
>NW_017305569.1:15005-41708 GCF_001594115.1 Trachymyrmex septentrionalis | reverse complement strand
TTTCACTCTTTTGGAGTGAAAGAGTCACTTTAAAGAATGAAGTCTCATTCCAAAAAAAAAAAGAGTAAGATTGAATCTCACTCCAAAAGAGTAGTCTATATATATATATGTCTTGACACAGTATTATTGAGCTTTATATACAGACAATTTAACTTTAAAGAAAATATATAGATGATATTAAAAAAGTGTTTTTTATTGATGTACCACTTGTTCGATTTTCTTTTTATATAGATTATCTCTGCCTGATCTGAAGATTAACGGAGAATTTGGAGATCGCACGAATTTTTAATTACATTGAAGAACGGAGATACGACGATCTCGCCCATTGCCGAGTAAAATTACTGTGATTAGCGTTACAGAAATGGATGTTGCATTATTGGATTGTGCCGCGAGAAAGTTGTAACGAGACGAGTTCAATTAGCGATTTGAACGGCGAGGATGGCGAAAAATAATAGAGGGGGCGTACGAGATGGATGTTTTATTTGCCGTTACGAGAAGCGGAAATTGTTACTTATTATCCGTAATTATTATATCGGTAAATATTACGTTACTGCAAAATTATATGCGATATTTATATTCCCAAGTCAATTAACGTCACGTATACTCGTAACTTTATCTCGGATTATTTACCAAACATATTTTTTGTAACATCGTTTTCATTTATTTTTGTAATGCATCCCGCATTCTTCATTGCGTTTATCAGTGTTGTCTCGACAAATTTTCGACGAAACACACACGGTTTCGAAGAGCTGACCAATAAAGAGACCTTCTTATTGAAATTCGAGTTTCCGAGACCGCGCGTCGCATTCATATATCGATCGCGGCATAGGATCGTTGCCAGATATCGACGGGATAATTTTTCTATATCTATGTATGCGCGTCGAAAAAAGGGATCCATCGACGCCCGTATTCCCCCGGTAAATCCCATCGCACCCCCTCTTTTTGGTCGGTCCACACCATACATTCCATCCGACGCGAAGCTGATGCGCGCACACGAATCTGCGTAAACGAGTAGTCGGGCCACATCGACGGAAACGGCTACTAACAAACCCAATAAAAATAATGCACTTTCGCGCATTTGCAAATGAACGTTGTCATTTTATTTCGACGGGAACGAGTCACGTGGTGCGCCGTAGCTGCCAACATCGCCCGCCACTGATAATAATTATGGATATTGAGAATGGTTATCGCCGTGACGCCCCGTGTATTAATGTCCCGGCGCTCTCGCACGCCGATAAACAAATTTGCCGCGACTGTGTCTACGAACGAGCGATGTCTAATTTTTCCTCATTTTTTTTTCCTTTTTTTTTCCCCCTGTTTTTTTGCCTTTTTTATTTTTTTTATTTTTGACGCTTCGCACGGTAAATGCATAACGCAAAATTACGGCGCTATCACGCGTTATACCGTGCGATGACGTGAAATGGCACGTAGGAACGAATCCACACACTCGTAACGCGCTGGATCATTGTCGATAACTGACGTTTATTTCGAGCGTGACGTACGAATACGTCGCCTCCTAGCTGCGGGAAAGCGACATGTATCGAATACAAGGAAAGGGAAATTGAGTGTGCCAACGCCGCTCGTGATACTCATGGAAATATGCAGCGGATGGATTTTTTAATGTTCGCGGATTTATTTTACAAGCCAGAGAATGGTGTCATTTTTCCGCGTGATTTCTCCACGGCCGGAGATTTTTGTCGATAGTCATACGACCGATATACCAGTTTCGGATATGCAATGAAAAATTGTTACGTTTCTCAGGAATTCAAAGAATAATTTCATCGATAACACCGTCGAATGGCATAAACAAAAATTAGAATCGTTAACGTAAGTTAATAAAAACAGAAAAAATATACGTGAACACATATACCGGTATCCATTCGATTCGAAAAATATATAACAAGTTTGGTTTATTTCATTATGTATGTTTTATCTTTGTACGCCGCGATGCTCACGGAGATGTTAAGAAGATCTTCCGGTGGCGCGATAAAATCGCTCGTTAAACTTCTCTCGTTGTGTAGAGTCCGAAATATTTTTCGAGCCGTGTTTTCGAGAGAGCGTGCGACGTTTCAGCGGAGTTTTAAACGGTTCCAACATACATCATCGTCGTTAACGAGCAAAGGCATCATGAAGTTAACGTCAAAAGCACGTGGTAGCTCGGGGCAAGGTACGTCCACACCTTGCATCTAATTAACGCCGGTCGCGGTCGACACTACACGAAAAACACTGAAAAAACCCCGGCGCCGCACTTAATATCGCGAAAACGATCATGCGGTATAACGATATTTGAGAGTGTAACTGGTTCATAATGGCAGCAGCGCCTCGGTTGTGCCCGCGATAATAATATTAAGCTTTATTTAGGTGAAATTCAACTTTAAAACGTGACTCGCAGTAATTATGCGAGAGTAAAACAATGCCTGCGGCCTGGGCTCGCATGATATACGTCTGCGGGTTTTTGCAAGACAAAGGCGTTTTATATCGCATTCGCCACCGCAACTTGCACGCTTTTCTAGCTTCGCTTTTGCGCCAGGAAGTTTATGTACTTCGCGCGTGTCGCGCTTACGCGCGTCCGCCCGCTGCTGTGAGACTGCATTATGCGCATTTACGTTAAAGAACTGCCGTTGGTTTTGCCACTATGATTTTTCTTGAGTAATACAATGCTTGGATACGCGAAACTGACAATACGATCTACTTCTGTCCAAGTTTTTTGTTCGCGCGTTCTCCTTTTATTGAACGAGACGAAAAATGTACAAAGGAGACGGACGTTTAGGGAGGCGCATACATTGCCTGGAATATACGTGTGTTTAATCAGCTGTCATTGTTGGTAGAATTGGTAACGCAAATGAAGAGTAAGACCAACGTAAAACTGTAAGGCAATAAGACGTAAGTAGTAAATGAATTGGTCAATTACAAGATTATTGTTTTACATTCTCTATTGCGATTGACAAATTCGCTTATTGCTTACGTCTTACATTTTATATATGCCATGAGTCTATGCCATAAATCAGAAGTCAGAAACTAAAAATTTACCAATCACAGTCGTCAATTTTTAGCTTCTGACTTCTGATTGATGACTAAACACAGAATGACAAAAGCTGCATAAGCATAACATAAGACCGCTGGACCAATGAACATCTTATGCAAATCAATATGATGTCTTTTTGTTGGACGATTATTTTTGTGTGGTCGCCCTTACTCTTCATTCGCGCTATCAATTCTACCAACAATAACAGCTAATTAAACGACAGTGCGTGAACGCAACAAATACGTATTCCACGCAATGTATGGCCTCCCTAAATATCTATCTTTTTTGTACATTTTTCGTCTCGCTCAATGAAGGGAGAACTCACGAGTAAAAACTTGTATTTCTGGCTTAAGGAGCGAAGAAATCGATGGACGGGGACTTGTTATACATGTACTTAATTGTTTCGCGTTCATCAGTTTTTCTTTCTTCCTTTCCTTTGTGTATCCGATACAGACTAGTAAAACTGCGGGGGTGAAAGTCAGCTTAACAAGCAGTCGGCATCCAAAGGCTCGAGGGGTGGATTAAATGACGATGCCATTGATGGAGGAGCGTAATGCATGCGTGATGTTTAATTAATCAATTAATAAGCGTATTATTATTTTGTTTAATTAAAAATAATGAATCCGTGCCCTGTAGAGCGCGTGATGTCAGCTCACACTCGCGTCAGGGCGGATGCGCGACTTGCGTCAGCCGGAACTCGTGTTTAAAATCGGCGCTTGTATAACGCGTGACTGCCCGTTGTATCAATGATTTCGTCAATACAATTTTTTTCCTCCCTTTCCTCTTTCTCTTCCACGCTACGCGCCAACCGCGCCTGGCCAGAGTCGACGCGCATCTCTGTGTGCCATCTGGTTTGATTACGAATTCTCGTAACGCTCGCATTATTAAAGAGCAGGCCCATTATTGCACAACCGCTCGAAAGTGTCGAGTCGCGCGCATCACGGATGGTTGCCGCTGTTGCTGCGATCCTTTATGATGCATCAGGCACGCGAATTGGTAGTGGCGTATTGTTCCCCTCCGTAATAAATGATATCGAATTCGCTGCGTCAACGTGGTCGAGCGAATCCAGCAGTGATACACACGGTAGGAAAAAAACCCAAAAAAAAAGACAAAGAATGTTGCCGCGAGTAAACCTCGGCGTTCCAGCAAAATTTAGGACACAATTGTAGGAGTTACGGTTTTCCCGAAAAACTTTGGCCTCGCGAGAGAGACGAAATTGAAGAGTGCCGAAACCTAGACTCCAATGTACGTTCGCTTGGCTATATAGTTCATCCGCGAGTGCACGATTTTAATAAACCCGATGTAAACGGTTGGCCCCTTCTCTTTGTAGTGAAAGTTTCCGGGAGAGCGCGCCGATTTTTAAATATAGCGTCGTAGGTTTGGCTGGCAATGAGAGCCATGTCGGCCAGGTCGGGAACCGTCAAAGCTTTTCGCAAGCGCTCTCCGCTTGCCTCGCTGATCCACGAAAAAGGCTCGCCATCCGTGGAATCTTTTGTTTATAATTTTTTTTGATCATTACCAACAGGCTACTAATTCTCCCGACGGCGGTAGGTGCATTCAAAATTTATCGGCGCGACGAAACGCACCCTCCAATTTTTTTGTCTCCTTCCGCCTCCCTCCCACCCTTGCTCGCTCCCCGCAGCGATTGCCTCTATCGTCCCTTGTCTCGTCTCGCTCTTTCTCTCTATTTCTCTTTCTCTCTCGGCTCAATTTTCTTTCACCATCCCTCTCTCTCTCTCTCTCTCTCCTTTCCTCGTTCAGTTTATTCGCTCGCTTTCAAGTCACCGCTGGCATTTGACAACGCTCAAAGGCTATTCGAAAGACCGGAAATGTTTCAACGAGGAAAAATATATGGAAATAGGTACATAAGACGACGGTGCTTTAGGGGAAGTTTTGTCAATGACCGAAACGGTCAAGTTTAGGCGACATCGACAAGAATTACACCGATCGATTGATTCGTATTGAGAAAATTATATGTATCGATATCCTTCATTTATGTATCGTAATTTTCACATAATACGAGGTATTCGAAATGGTGAAAAATAGTCCGGGGAATGATAATGGGGCGGCGAGAGTCGACGGTCGGAGATCGGGAGCGTCGCGCGGTGAATGCACGCGCGAGGATGGGGTAGAAATAATGTGTTTAGGCGCAGGCATTTTTATCGCGCTTCTCCCCTCCACCCTAGCCTTTTGTTGTTTCCGATGCTTTATGTGAATTGCACTGTAAAATCTCATTATATTCGCGCGCAATGCGTCCATTATACACCATGCCAGAAACATTTTTACCCTCTCGAATTTTTTTTCTCCAGTATCCACCTACTCTCGCTCGCGCTCGCTTCTCTCGCTCCTTTTTTTTTTTTGCTTTTTTTTTTTCGTTCGGTGCGAAACATTCTCTAAATTTATTCGTTCGTGCGACACAACGGTCTAATTTGTTTCACTAGAAAACAACGCTCGGTCCGCGCTACGCTAATTACGCGCAGTTTGGTCGATCGGTATCCGATTTCGTCTCGGTTTTCCGCCGGAGTTATCCTACGGAATCTCTCTTCCCCTCCTCTTCTCATAGTCTCCGTATCGTTTCTTCTTCATTACGACGACAGTACTCTTACCGAAATAGAGACGTACGCATTGCAACGCGTGCGTGTTGCGAAAGTAAATCTGAGTAGCGAGGTAAATGAAAGAACAGCAGAAAAGTAATGAGAAGATTGGAACACAGACATTTTGCGTTATTTTAATTGTGGGATTAGAAAACCTTATTAAGTGCGAAATAGCAAGGGAGAGATAGATAATTAAAGTGCTATAGAGAATGAAGTTTGAAGAAAAAAAGGAGAGATAAAGAGCAGAGAGAATTAATTGATATTATGAAGTCGGTACGATTTACGGGCCTATTCTGTAACTCTTAACAACCGTAACGATATTATTATATTGTCGTTGTGCAGTTTTTTCAGTATATGAAAAAATCTACGTAATAACGACTAAAATAATATGGGGGGGGGCGGGCACTTCTAGACAAAGAGTAATAGGAAAGACATCTTTCCTTTCCTTTCCTTTCCTATTCTATTCGAATCCCAATATGATTCGTGTAAACGACTATCAGTGCAATCGGGCTTATGTTTGCTGTATCCTGCGCAAACTATAGCTGAGATAGCTCTTTTAAGTTCGATTCATTTTGTTCAGATGAATACGAATAACGAAAGTAAATGTTTGGTCTCGTTCGCTGTCCTATTCACTCGGAAGGATTAACACAATCAGGATATCGTACGGGTCCCGACCATAAGTGGCATGAGAGAAGTAACGTTAACGACAATGTATCGTTCAGTCGTCATCGAATGTGAGGACGAACTCTGTACTCGGGGTGCAAAAGTGCACGACACACCGTTAAGCTCAGGTTGGCAAAGCGACCGAGGGGTTAATGGCGCGTCGTTGCGTATTCTAGCGGTGTTTGTTTCCTCGCAGCTGGCAATAAACTAAGATAAATGAATGTCCGTAGGCTAGGCCACTATTATTCCTTCGCTCGCTGCTTACATTAAGTCGGCTCGCATTAACGGCGATGCGTAACGTATCGCGCCCATTACAATCTCGGATTCTCGATCGAGCGTAGTCCTTTCCTGTCCTATTTCTATATTGAGAGGTAGAAAATTAGTTTTGCAAATGTAACCCAACGTTAACGTTTCTGAATTTAATTCGGTATGAACGAATTTTCATTAGGAGACCCTGACAGAATTGAACTATTTAAATTACTTTAAATAAATTATTGTCGCAGCAAACATTTTTATAATTCTGATTCTACTTCAGGTTTTAAATACGTGACATAACGTGCGCGTAAAAATATGCGTTATAAAATTGGCTTTGTTCAAATGAATGCGAAACAATGGAATGGAACAGCTGATTGCGTGGTCGCGCGTTATCGTAGACAATAGTAATCTGAATAAATGACGAAATGATGATACTTTCCGTCTGCGGCCTCGAGAAGGAAGTCGCGAATGCGCCGTTCTGTACTCAGGAGGAGATCTTCTTGAGAGCGGCGGCACAGTAACGTCGTCGCAAAATCCACTGTGAGTACGCCTCAAATTCCGGCAGAGGAGGCTCAGCTCGTAAAGCACAGGAAGATGCATGCCGGGATATTAAGGCCATTATCGCCGTTGCATATTCATGCCGTATTATAATGAAAATACAGTTTATTACCGAAGATTAACAGCTTCTTACGGCGACGTGCAGTTGCCGCCGCTCGGGACTACGTCTGACGTCGTTTCAGCAACCCCTTGCCAAAACCATTCGCGAAAGGCGGAAGCCGTAGCCGTAGGGCGCGTCCTATTCCGCGCTCTTCCGCACTCGACTGGTCACGAAAATGTTCTTTATGAAAGAAAATTCATCGAAGCGTCCGCAAAGCTTTCCAGGGGTGCCTGGTAAGATATGAAGCGCGCGCTTCAGAACGAATATTATGAGCGCAATTTAATCGCTGGCGCTTAACTTGAAATGTCGCATCAAGACATGTTACAAGAAAACTACGAAGCGCATCGTGTATAAACGACTCTCTATCGACCCTTTACGGGCGGACGTGCGATTTCAACGTTGGTGCTTTAATTCGACTGTCTATAGGTAAGTAACGAGCCGCTCGCTAGTTCCGTACCGTAAATAAGTAAATAATTCATTCTCCGACTCGCTTGGCAAGTGGCACGAGAAGCGAGCGTGTCTTGAAGGGTGAGGACGGGTGCAGGAGCAAGCGCGGGGATGCGATGGTTGGGGTGAAGTGTTGTAAGGTGAAGGAGAGGCTATAGTAGAAATGGAGAGGGAGGGAGGGAGGGAGGGAAGAGGAGGTACACCCAGGCGGCGAAAGGGGGTGAAATCTGCATAATATCGGTAATGTTCAAAATGCGAGTCGCGTAGCTACCTGCCTTGCTTACCCCGCTCCGCTCCACGGCCGCGTCAACTAAAACTTAATTATAATTAATTAATGCGACTGCTAACTGAAGCGGCTGGACAAGTATTGACCCGCAATGTGGCGGCCGACCGTTCCTGGGTCTTCTCGTCCGCAGCGTAGAATCTTGCGAACGTCGAAGAGGAGCCTCAGCTAAGTCGATGTCGATGCCGATAGCGATGTCCGCCCGCCGAAAATCAGCCTGAAACTGCTTGGCCTTGCACCCGTCGCACTTCGCTGACGTCAACGTCGTAAACTCCAGACCTCGAGGAAGGACATAACATTTCCATGGCGGAGGCGGTACTAAGTCTATGGCTCCGTACAGTGCGTAATTAGAAACCTTTGTGCAAAATGAATACTGTTAATTAACGTACCTAAAAAGACATTATACCCACGGGTTGGTAAACTAAATATGGCCCCCAGCGCGTGCGTATTACACCGTTCACGGTGTAAATAAGCGATTTGCGTCCGCCCGCTTTTCCTCCCTCCCTCCCTCCTTCCCACCCTCACCCCGCGGCCGACGTTAAATCGTAACAAATTGTATTCGAGACTCTTGAGCTGAATTGGGCAACGAAAGGAGAATACGCAATTTGCGCGAGCGAAACTCGCACTTTATCGCCAGGAGAGCGAACATCTCCCGTGCTATTACGATTGTAAGGTAGAAAAAAAAATTGCGAAAATCTGCAGTCATCTTTCCGTTTCCCCTCTTCTTTTCTTTCTCACTACGCAAAGGCAAAAGATAACGCTGAGGTTTTCCCGCTAGACGGCGAGCGCGAGTAGTCGATATTAATTGCGCCTTGACTCATTAATTCGTTCGCATTATCTCAGCTCTCCGAGCGAGAGATCGCTCGAGACCGTAGCTGCGCGCTCGCTTTCTGCGTCTCGACTCGAGTTCGGTGAGCAATTACAATATGAAAGGCGCATAAATCAGCGAGTTTAATTAACGCGTTGTTATTATCATTATGACACTGCGCCGGGATTATAACATTTCCGAATGCTTCTTGGCGGCGCGCCGTCGTCAGCTATTTTTAAGTATGTGGGGAATCTAACAATACAGTTATCTACTGGTTTTCGAATTTGTCGGAAAACCGTCACAGAGCATCGCGTGACGTAGCAGTCGCATTATTATGTCGTTATCCTCATATTAATGAAATAGCGGGAGAGATATCGATATAGCGTAATTAATTAGCTAATAGAAAGTAATCCGCAGATATAGACGTCACCGCGCCATTTGTTTTTAATTAAACATTGATATAGCAATGGTATGTCGTGGTATGTTCTCAAATATTGAAACATTGCACGTATCGCTACTTTTAAAATCGATTTTATCAATAATTAAAGATCTTAAGTTTCTGATTTTATTTTATTTTATTTTACGTTTATACGTTAACAAATAATTCTTTACATTTTTTTTTATAAAGTTGCGACAGTATGACGGTACTTTTCTGGTTATCCGCAATTTTTTGATACTACTTGCGTTCCTCACGACCGCAAAAATTACAGGGAATAAAATAAAGCCGTGACAAAATTTTAATTGATTTGAAACATTGGAAAAAATTTCGGTCTCTTACAGTATAAAAGCAATCGTAAACATCTATTATAATTTTCATTTTCTGAGCTGCTAAACGATCTATGGAAAAAGTTTTCCATTAATATAATTAATATAACATTAGAGAATGTAATATTTTTTTGTGTGTGTGTGTGTGTGTGTGTGTGTGTGTGTGTGTATACATATATACATATATATATATATTATCGTATTAATATAATTACTAATATTTTTACACGGAAAAACGGCTACGGATGCCACGATCAAAAGTTGCCCATCAATAGCTACATTGTTTGATTATAACAACTATAGTAACATAATAATATAGATTGTGATAATTATTAGATTGGCATATCTTAAGGGTTACAGCTGTAAAGATCCATCTTACTCAACTTGTCACAACCAAATGTATTGATGAGTGAAAATTATCATTATTCCCAATTGTGGCAATCGTAATATTTTTTTGTGTCAAGTATATATGTATATCGCGTCTAAGCTAAAAAAAAATCAGCTGGAACGTGCAACAAAAAATCGTTGAAGTGGACGTAGTTGTTGGATTTTCGGGAATTCCGAGCGTTCGATACTCATAATCAAATAATTACAGATGATGGGGCAACATCGAGGGATGCGTTTCAGCTATTAGCTGAACTCTGCGCCATCGATGTACGCCAACCCTCTTAATCAGAGGCGCTCAAAGGGGGGCGTCCGCCCGGAGACCTTGCGCCTCTCGCGAAGCGGAAGGCGCGGCGGCCGATCGAGCCGACTGAGCGGCTCTGTGATATTTTTTAATTAATCGAATTATTGAACTGTATCGCAATCGAATTGAATTAAGTGCCGACGATCTGCGCCGCGTAACATGGAAACGCGCAATTTTCCGTCATTATTTTAGCGTCCCTTCGCTTTCCTGCCCGCTGCGCGCCAACCATTCTCATGCCCTTCCTGATCCACCCTTACGTGATCTTTATCCCCTCCCCCTCTCTCCCCTCTCCCCCTCTCCCCTCTCCCTCGGCGACCTATCCGTCATTCTTTTTGACGAGCGCTTTGCTCGCGCACTTGCCGATACGATCCCGTACGTCTCTTCGTGCACCACATGGTCCCGCTAATTACCTGTAGCAGTATCGAAGTGTGTCATGAGCGTATGCGTGTCTTGATTCGGTGCACCAACGATCGACTAGTACAAGTATTCTCAGCGCTACGCTTTATACTCGACGTATTTCAATTAACCTTATTGCCACGATTGGTTACGCCCGCCAAATGTCAAACGCTCTCGTTGCTCATGTCGCGAGGACTGACTCGGCTATGATTGAGTCGGCTGATGGATAATCATGGTTTCGGTGAATTAGGTTGTAATTCGACCTCCGTTGCAGTTCCGCTGAATTCCGACACTGATTCCTAGATTTTCTTACATTGAGAAATTCAAGAGACACGAAACCAACACCGTGCGACTTTATTGCAAGCTGCCACGCTATCTTTAGAATACATATAATAGAATATCTGTCATTTAACATATTCGTTATCTTATAGCACGTACTTGTTATATCCAGGGAAAAAGAAAGATTTTTGCACCCTACTATTTTATAGTGCATCGTTATTTGTTTCATAAAACAAAATGCATATCATGAGCGAAAGTATATTGCGATATTCAAGAAACACAACGCTAGACGAGAATCTTGATGAAAATCTTATTTGACGACAATATCGCGGCTGTACCAAAAATGCGCGCTATTCGGAACACCTCTGCAGGCGTGAGCTAGTCGGAGAAAGGAAGTAGAGACCGGATGCGGGAGAGAGGGACTTGGTCTAACCAAACTTAATTGAATCCCAGTCCGAATGTATAATATGTAGACTGCCTGCATAATGTCGTGAGCCAGCAGTGATTCTCAGTCAGACGTAGGCGACCGTCGCGGCGCGTCGTCGTTGCACGGTGTTCAGCAAATTTTGAGAACCATCCGCGGAATTAGATATACAATAATGTAAGCAGAGCCCCGTTGCGGTGTAAGGGTTGTGGTGGTAAGGTCATGTATATTCATGCATCGGTCGACCCACCTCCGATTCTCTCACTCAACCACCCCCCGGCGTTGTCCCCGTTCTCCCTCTCTTTCTGCTTCGACCGACCGCCCTCTCTTAGAGCACAGACCGAGCTAAACAACGACGGTACGAATAGATTTACACCACGTCCGCGCGGTTTACGACTCGTGCGCATTAAGATGCCCGGCCGTGAAGAATACCCGGAATAGATTGCTCGAACTGCTTACAGTTCTGGTCAAGGAGGAGAGAAAATTTTGGAAAATAAAACCTTGCGTGCTCGTATAAAATATATTCGAAGAGAACTCTTTTCTTTTCTTTCAATAGCACATTCCGTCTAGACAGCGAGGGATCGAACTTGTAACTGTGTAAATGGACTTATTTCAAAAGTACAGCATCATGACTGGACTGCATATTCGCGAGATAATTCAGTCATACGTTTTTTTTTTTTTTTTTTTTTTTTTTTTAAAGAAGATTATGCTGTATTTTCAATATTGCGGTGAGAAATTCTCATAAATTTCTTAGCAGCGTGTCCGAACAGTCGTTAGAACGCATTCCTCAAAGAACTGTATCTGGATATAATGAAGGATCCATTTACAAGTAAGATTCGCCCCGCGACTTCATTACCCACGATTTTACCACGGACGCCCCGCGGCATTCGTAATGAGCGATGGTCATTCATTTTAATATCCATTAAATGCAAATACCGTCGGCACAAACGTTTACTCCTATTTCGAATTATTTCGCTGACTCGCCGTAATTAAGCTTTTCGAAGGAACTCAGGAAACATTACTGGAGAAATCGTTGAACGTAACGATCACTTTCCCCTTCAATATCATACAGCTATAACGTGAAAATATATTTGAACACCAATGATGTAAAATCATTAACGAATCTTATAAAATCAAATCATGTTATAAATACATGCGCGATTTTTTTTTTTTCTTTAATATAGAAAATCGATGCTGATTCGTTTAGGAAACTCTCATGGTGTTTTAATTCATTCGAAGAATATTTAATATGCTTCAAGATTTTCTTAACAGTTACTATTTAATATAATTAATACTTAAAATAATATTTTAAATAGCAATTATTACTGTTATTATTACTTTTATTATATTATTACTATTTAATGAAATGACTTAAATATAATTTTAATAAATTATAATTTTTTAAGTACTAAATTCACTCTTAAATTTAGATTTTAACACAATCGATTAAAACGTGGGACCTCGCAGTCTTGATATTGGCGTTTAAATTTTCTTGTGCATGAGCGTGTAAAATCCCGTGGCGTGCAGCGACGAAGATTTTTCGGGCTCGCGTGCGCCGCAGGAGTAAGACGCGACGCGCGGATGCTCGAGACACCGTTACCGGCAGTGCGCGCCGGTCGTTATACACTCAACATTCTGCAATCTACCCTTTCTATCGGCCCTAATTTATGTTGAGTAAGGCAACAGCGAGCCCACCCCCAGCTTGCTTCGCAAGGAAGCCTCGGTAATGTTTCAAGTGGCTTGTCTGTTGTTAATTTACCCCGGTGGGGCCTTGATGGGGGTCTGTCTACCCGCCGCCACGCTCCACTCGTTACGATAAATCGGTCATTATCTGTACTACCTACGCGCCATGTAAGTGCCGCGACTTGGGACTATGCCGACGTGCCGTTGGAAATTTTCGATCCGCCTGGGAAGGCTGACAAGTCATCGTGTTATAGCGATTAATCGCGCGGCACGTTGGAGGAAGCAACCGTAAGACGGATTCTCTTGTAGCGCGATGATAGCCGCGTTGCTCTCGATTTATTAAAATAAATATAAAACGAAACATTAAACATATTAGTTTTTTCAAAAATCTTGCATTTAATCCTCGCTATATTCGCTTCTCATATTTATAACTCTTGTGCTCTGATTTATATGTTGGAGGCTGATTCTCTTCCATAACTTCTGTTAACTTATTCGTAGAGTTATAGATGATGAAAAAGAATTATTTAAAGAGAAGGTTGACCTTTCAAGAAACTCTTTTATTGGAGTAATAAACTTTTGTAACAAAATTATGTTTTATGCCTTTTACGATAAAGCGTGAGATCAAGATGTCAGCAATTCGTATGTTGCTTTCTTTTTTTTCTTTTAATCTTTCTTCACTCGTTTCCTCGACAACCCGACACGCTTCGCTAGAACGAACGATTTCTTATTCCACTTTCACCTCTAAACATAGTTTCCAAATTAAATGCGTGCTGTCATATATAATACTCAGTTTACGTACTATGTCGCTCGTTGAAAGATGAAACGCATGTTATTTATTCGGCCATTGAGATCGTCAACAATTTTTGACATTTTGACTCGACTGCTGTCTATGCAAGCAAAACGTAAACACGTACGAAGCAGGAGGACGAACCCTTTTCCGCGTATCCTCGCACCCTTTCGCGCCGAGGCAGGCCGACTCGGGTGGAACATTAATATCGCGAAATGAAGCTCATTTGCATATAAATAAGGCGGTGGTGGGGCAGAGGGACGGGGCGAGGGAAGCCAGGATGAACCACCCCGTTGCTCCCCCGCTGCAACCCCTTCTTTTACCCTCCCTTATACCCCCGAGCCTCGACTCCCAGGAACCCCACCCTGGACTAATTACACTTACAGACAAAGCGGCCTGAACCGAGGGGTCGAGCGGATTCTATCTCTTACTCTCTCCTTCCCTCTCTTTCCCACTGGCGTTTCCTGTCTTTCTCCTCTATGACTATCTTCATGATTCTCTCCCTGCCAAACTGTCTCTGTCTACCCTTCTCTCCGTTGTCTCCGTTCTATCCTTTCCGTATAGAGAGCAGACCCTCTGCCACTGTCTCGCTGGATTTCCACTCTCGATAACACCCTTTCGCAATGACCACGTGATAATTGCGACCCCCACAGGATTCGTTAGAATTCTTAATCGTGAAAGAAATTCATCGTCCTCTCGCCTTTTTATGCCTTTCTGTGACGTGTTGAATAATTATTGTATAATTATTGATCTCGATTGATCGCATGATAATAACTATTGACACGCAAATATAAATAAAATTTACAAGATTCAAATGAAATTATACAGTTTTAAACTGTTTGAATATATTTACCAAGCGATGTTTGGTTGCGTACTATATCGACAGAATCACTCAATCAAATGGTTTAAACGCTTGAAACAATTTGTGAGATTCAAATCAAGTTAAACATAATCGCCGACTTCGAATTTTTTTTAAATACATATTATATCCACAGTCATATACAGTTATGCATATATTAATTTTAGTAACATTCTTTTCTATTTCTAATTCAGTAGAGATATATTCATATCTTTCGTCCGACATATTAATGTTTTCGAAATTATAATTCGCAATTTGTGTGACAACTTATAAAAATTTCTATATATTTCTCACTCGTGTTTGTACTTTTGACTGCGAACAAAACTCGCGTACATAGTTCTCCCTGCCAAAAAAATCGCTCAATTTTCATAACGACTAACGGTACCCCGCTCGACAAATCGATCGCCAAAGGCAGGAGCAGCCACAGCCACAGCCGAAGATGGGATGAAACCAGTACGATGCGGGCGGCGCCTCGTTTCAGAAAGAAACATAAAAATGCGTATTACCGATTCCGGAATACGGCCATTAGTCTGAAGTCAGCACGGCTATCGTTTATTAAGCGCAAACAGATATTAATGTATTTTTACACGCGCCCACCAGTTTTGTTCTGCCAGCCGCTGCCGTCGCCACCGCCGACGCCGCCGACGCCGCCCGACGCCGCCGACGCCAAACTACAACACGGTCCGCGCGGGGTCGAAGCCAAATCCAATTACTTTTATTCGGGCGAAATGAGTGCAGCTAAGTCATTAATACTAATCAATGGACCGGACTCGGACCAGCCAGCTAGAGCGCAGAGGCCCGGGCGCTCCACAGGAATTACCCATAACTCAAACGGCTCGAAATGACTTTATTGCAAAAAACTTGCGCTTTGCTACCAGCCGCGCCGCTTCTCTTCGTATACGCATTGTTAGAGACCCCCGTGCCGATAAGTAATGTTTATTGTTGCATTTCCAACGACCAACCGAACGCTCTCCGCCCTCTTTCCTCTACCCCGTGTATTTTTTTCGCGCCTCCCACTGGCCGTTCGCGTTCACCGTCCGCCCCATTCGCGGGAGGGAGAGGATCCAGCTCGGTTTTTTTGCATTAGCGAGATGGCTTATGGATGCGAAATAATGATTTTTTATCGATCATATGACTGATTTCTCTCTGGGAATTTAAAGCGCTGATGCTGGGTGGAATCAATTGCATAGGCGGCATGATTTTGTTCGACGTGCTTAGATAAATATATAGACTACGATATTATGAGTCTCAAGATGTAGAGCACAAGGAATCTTAGACACTGGTCACAAATTAAAATCTTAGTATATGTAACTAACTATTAATGTTCATTTTATTCTTCCATGCATTTTATTCTTTTTATAATGCACGCTTGTAGCAATTAGGAGAATTATAGAAATGTACAAAAACAGAAGAGAATCTTTGGAGTTGCATCTGAAAGTCGTTTATTTTCAACAAATTCATTTAATGCATTCTTTTTTATCAAAATTGTATTAATAATATAAACACCTTAATTTCTGTTTCTACATAATTATTTGTTTCCATACACAAATAACTGTTTGGCAAGTTTTAGCAAAGTCGACGATCTCGCACAAAGTTGTTTCACGCGCTGCAGTTCATGCGGCAACACTGATTAATTTATGCGAAATACCGGAAGCTCGTAAACATATGTTTCTACGCTTGGTTGTATATCGCGTGCACTTTTACAAGCAAAATGGTCGAACCTGTGCATTCAACTAATCCTCCTCGCCTCGTCCATTTAATATAGGGTGGCTATACCGGTGGTATAGCCGTTTACGAATTTGCGTGGAAAAAAAATTGAACCGCCGTACCCTCTGCGCCTCCTATTTTCGTTCGTTACCTATCGACCAGGCTTTATCTATTTTTTATGCAATGAAATGCCTCGACCAGCGACGCGTACGGCCCATTGTGCGACTTTGACGAAAATTCAAGCCGGGATTACAAGCCGCACCCAGAGGATACCCCTTTTAAAAAAAGCTGAATATACTGAGACTTCGATAGTACAATTAATGTGATATTTACGGTTGATTTAAAAAGTATTCGCTTTTCATTTTGCAATTTTTTTCTCTTACAAAATTATGAAAAATATAATTATACAATTTTCGACAACAACTCGATTTTTGTTGTCGTCTTTAAATATCATTAATATATTATATTTGTCATTGATACTATAAATTACGTAAAACTTTTTTTCACATTTGTGCCAATCCGTTTGATGAAAGCAGTTATACGTCTAAGGTGATAACCACCGCGGAAGCTCTTCTAGGATTTATTCATGGGTCCAGTTATCCGCGCGGGAACTCTTTTTCCCGAATTACTCGAGTGTCGAAGCTCTAAAACGCTTAATCTGTATCCAACTATGGCGATACACGTTCCGGCATATTTCCATACCATTATGCAAAGAGGCCGCACCGGTAACATTACTCTCCACGGCACAGCCACCACCACCGTCGATATACACTCGTGGTGGTAAAGCATTACGGCATATATACTCCATCGATTTATTATAATTTAGATTGTCTTCTAAGAACCTCGACTACACGTGCACATGTACGTATATACGGCACGCCTTAATGTGCCGGCGTTCGTTAATTATTCCGGTAGTATTCCGTAAATATGCATGAATTATATATCTGCAGGCACGAAAGCGGAGCAACCGGGAAACGCGTGATTAATATATTTTTTCGCGCGGCAATTCTCGCCTCCTCCCGTATAATCTTTCACGATTGTTGTTTTGCCGATGAAAATTTTCGGAAGTCATGATACACCGTATGTCGCGCGGTCCTGCCAAATTGGTATTGATTAAATCGGACGGTCGGCTCGGCCGACCAAGTTAATTCCAAAAATGTGTTATTGAGCGTGAATAACTAAATCACTTTGCCCGCACGCATTGCTGGATTATGTTTATGTGCAAGGATCGCGATAATACAGGCGGGCTCAATTTTCATTGCCACGCATAAGTGATATTGAAATTAATATTCGACAATGATCACCGATCCTGTCGTAAGACTCATTGATTTACGTGTATAATATTACAATAATTATCGTTATTAATTTACTGTCATTGTTTTTTCTCACCTCCACCGATGTGAAATGGAATATTTTAATATGTATCATTTATGTGGACTGTGAATGATTATTAATCTATTTTCGACATTAAACGCACTACCGCAATAAAAAGCATCACACGCTAACGAACCACGCGCGTATAATTGAATGTTTTGGTCATTTTGGAAATGACTGTTAACTCATATTAAAACCTTTGCGTCCGCTGTTCAATTGATTTTCATGAGAGAGAATGATGCATAACATTTTATATTGAAAATTCAGAAAGATGTTTGATCTCTTAATACGCTGCGTATTAGTAGAATAATACATATTTAATTAGCGTTATTATTATTATTATTATTACCTATTATTATATCGGACAGTAGTATAATTTAATTCAATTTCTCGTAACTGTTGTTCGATCTCGTATAAATCGAAGGTGATTGAATTTCAATCTGGCGTGTGATTATATATCATTGTACATGTGTATATATACTATATATATTTATATATATATACATGTATATATATATATATATATATCTGTTATAGGACAGCGACAGGAGTAGCGCTGGAAGTCCCGAACCGGCGACAGGTGGTGCACTTCACGAACACCAAATGATGATAGATGATATAAAGAATTCACGAAAGAGGCGACGGAGTCCGTCACCTGAAAATCTCCATCAAGCGAAACGCGCGGCAGTAGCACAAGCTCACTTAAACGGGACGAGTAAGTGTGAGAAACTTTCCTTTACAGAAACTTCGTTTGTACGTACGATCCCGTACGAAGAATATTGTTTTCTTACTATTGGATCTTTGTGCGTAGTGGCCGGTATGGTGACACTTCAAAATCTTCAGAATTTAGCGAATTTGCAAAATCTCCCACAAGTCGCGTCATTGGCCGCCGGTCTTCAGGGTATGACAGCGGGATTAACTAATAATCAGCTGATCAATACTCCGTTGAATTTAACCGTCAGTTCGTCAGGTAAGAAGCATAAAATCGAGTTTCTTGAGTGAATCTGAATGAAGAAATGCGAGCGATTGCAAGATCGGGAGATCAAGGATCAAGAATCAGATGACAAGAGTAATTTAATTGATAAAATCGTTAATTTTCATTCCAAGGCGGAACGATACCAACAGCCTCGAGTACGACGGCAGCTCCTCACCTTTTGCCACCTAGCTCAGCCCCAATGGCAACGTTACCTCAGCTATTATCTCAACCACAACCGGTCGCGATGCCTCAATTCATCCTAACGTCTGGTCAATTGGTTCAGGGCATTCAAGGAGCTCAGCTTCTTATCCCGACTTCGCAAGGTAAGTTACACTAACATTCTATAAATTTCAGCATTTCCCGAACACAAATGATTCCCTTCGTCGCACATCTTATTAACATAATGTTGACAACGATTGCTAACAAATAATCTATGAGATTATAATCAAAATTTCAATCAGTCAAAATTCCATCGACGGTTGCCACGCATAAAATTATCGCGCGTTCGATGAACGGCGCTGTGTTGGCGCATAATGTTGTGCAATCAAGATGTGCCGATATATAATATAATATCGACTATCTCTGACCAGAGCTTGGACTAAGGCCGGCCCGTCGTCCATACTTAGTGGTCCTAGACTGCCTCGCCGAGCACAGGGCAAACTCTGCAACTAATTTCAATGTATAATTAACGTCTCACTACCCCTCTCCAACCTCACGAATCCCATCCCATCCTGCCTCCTTTCTCGAGTCCGTCCTTCCTCCCCTCATACCTCCTAACCCTAGCACTCACTGGCTGGACATCGCAGCTCCGCGGATTCGGCCGCTATTATATCGATTGCGGTCCGCGCTAACTTCGTTTCTACCAAGTTAGGTTCCTATTCTAGCAATCGAGAGAGAAAGAGAGAGAAAGGGTAGATGAGAGGAGGGAAGAGAGAGAGAGAGAGAGAGAGAGAGAGATGTAGCATGAGCAGAGCGGAGGCAGAGGATAGAGGCAGAACTTTGGGATTCCGCCTAAGTGGATTGAAGTTCGTGGATATGGACCGGCCGCGGTAGGATGACGAGTTACGTGGCGGCAAATAATGTTTGCACTGCTTTTCGACTCAATCGATGGTAACTGACTAACGCTCGATTGGTCTCTGATAGACATCGAGTGTCGGCGAGGATGAGTCGAGGAGTGCTCGAAAGTGCGGTCAATAGGTTGTCGTTCATAGAAATTATTGTCCGCAGGAATGTCCGCGGCTTTATTTAAAGTGATATCAGCCGTCCGAGATTTTATCGTGCGAACGATTAAGATCCAAAAAGCGACGAAGATTAAAATACACGGGAGGTCATGTACGCCTTGATTCGTTGAAAATGGAAATAACATCATCCGCGAATCGTTCTTTATATCAGATATAAATAAATCTCCGATATTCCTAAAAATGTGGAAGAGAGCTCTTCTTTGCTTTTAGTAGACGATCGCGCGTTAACGAAAAGCAAATATTATATTGCCATGCTTCGATGAATAAAATATTTTCAAATCATTACACTCTTGTCAGAGACAGTGATCAACAGTGAAAGTATTGACGACACATTATCGTTCGGTAACGTTTGAACTGCACGTTAATCGGATTGTCGGTTGACCTTACCTCAGAATGTGAAACTTTTATGGCTGTTCGGAATACGGGATTTGCTTAGCTTAGCTGTAGGTGGCAACACGGGTACGTACTCATGATCAGTAATCATATTAAGCGCGTGTACAGGGTAATCAGATTAGCGGAGCTGGAGGTAATCCCGAAACTATTCTAAGTATGATTAGGCGTCCTTCTCGCAGCGCAGTCCAGTACCAGTACCTGTACCCACTATTAAGATGACGATAATAGTTTGCCAACTACGCTAGCCTGCGAGGTTACCTGCCCTATGGGTTGCCTAATAATCCTTCTATGAGACTCTGATAACTTTACTACCTATCCTGGATCAACGACGCGTGGACTATGTTCATAATAGAAATGAAGTATCTATTGATTTGAAATATGATCATATAACATTATCGAGGGCTACTGTAAAATCAATTATCTCTGTCATCCTCTGTCTTGGAATAATTTTCTGTCAGAGAAATACATTCATTTTGAAAAATGTTTCTCATTTCTTAGGTATCGCTACGCAAACCATTTTGACTATACCAGTCAGTCACGTTACGAACAATCAAATGGTGAATTTGGCGCTCAGTAATGGACAAGTAGTTTCTACGACACTGGCGAATCTCCAATCTCTAGCTCAACCGCAAAATATGCTCAATACGCCTACGAGCAATGGTAAGTTCAATATTAATCTATTTATAAGATTTTCCTGTGCCATGTGTTCGATGTAACCGTTTAATATAATATCACTGCGCGTGCTCTTCGTCGAGATACTACCATGTCCCCTGATCCATCTTTACGCGCGTCACGATATAAATATAATTTTGCTTCTACGAAGCTATATAAAATATTTTAATATATTTTAACTATCTCGTTGATAGAAATTATTACAAAGTCATCGTAAGATTAAATTATTATTTTTATCCTTCTGATAAAATTTAACAAAATGTACATGTATTTATATGTACATAGATCTTTTGCATCTGCTAAATCTATCGTAATATCAAGTATTGAATGTTTAATTCTTCAAGAACGAAATATTTCAGAGACGCGTTCTGTGTAATTGGAAATCAGCATTAATAAGCATTAGTTGATTTTTCCTTCTCTTGCATGAATCTTAAAGAATTTTATCGAGTAATTTCAGAATATGTAATTGGTAACAATGGAGATGTAGAACTTTATAAAATATTCACGTAAAATCATTAATTATTTCATAGACAAATTAGAAATAGGAAACGCTGAGCACATACATGCATCACACTAGAGATGAACGATCTTGCATCGATCTCCTGAAAAAACGATTCTTTTGTAACCGAGGTGCATCCCATTTGATGCTTGTAATGCTCTTGGAATCATTTCCTTGTTATTAATGAAATGTTGAATAAGAACAAATGATCGCAAGTGTCAAGTGAAACGCATAAAATAATTCTTAATTCATTAAAACACAATATTATGACTTTCATTACTGTTACGAAAATTTTGCAATGCGGCTAAATTGTGCATTGAATAATTAATTCATGATCAAATGTTGAACTTGTATGCAGTTTCAGTATCATTTAGTTCACGTAGATAGTTAAAAAATAATTGTGTGATGTATAACAAAAATTATTTCTAAAAAAAATTTTTTTTTTTTTTTCATTTTTATTCCTGTGGTTATAATATTAGACATCATTCTATATTATCAAACAAATGTATTCTACTGAACGATTGTTGAGCTATTATTATTAAGAAAACCGAAATTTATTTACCACGACTAATACGATACATTAAATTCTAAATTAAGCGATAAAAATTTTTCAAACAAAAATGCTGTGAAAGACAAAAAAATAAATCCAAATACACAACGGATCTTGGGCGCAAAGAATTCTTCAAAAGATCGATTCAAAATCACCCATCCACACACAAGTCTACAGTACTCAAAATGTTAAATTGCTTCTTTATTAAGCAAAAATTTTCACAATAAATTACATTATTTACAGTTCTTAAGATGTTTATATTAACACCAATTATTAATATCTACGATACCTACTAACATAAAAAATTTATTAAATTACTTATCAATATCAATTTATTATGTGATGTTACTGCTCTAGTTTTGTTCATAATTGCGTTTCAAGACTGAAAAAAATTTCGGCGCGCGATTTGCGAAATTGGATATGTACATAAATTATAATAACTCTGAAATATTTAAGCACCATATATAAGAGACCCTCTTTAAATTTATTTCTCTCAATTAAAAATTTTTATAATAGTCGGCATCATTTCTTTATGATAACGTATTCCATCAAAATGTGTGTATAATTTCAGTTGTCACAATTGTTGAATTTACATTGCGATTAACTCAACATCGGATGTCGTACTATGCGTGTTTACTTGTCCTTTTATCAGTTCCCACGAGCCCCAGCTTGGCATCGGGATTAGGGCTGAACCCTGCCGCTTTGCCGCATCTTCTAAGCAATAGTTCGGCGAGCCAACAACTTCTGAGCGCGATGCAGCCGCAGCAACTGCTTCAGGCTGCCCAGGCGGCACAAGCGCAAGCAGCGCAGGCTGTACAGGCCGTTCAGGCTTCTCAGCAACCGCTTTTAACGACATCGCCTCAACAGCACAGTCACCGACACACCTCGCATATAAATCATTACACAGTACGTACGACTCGCCCTTTCCAACATCGTTCTTTTAAATATAGATAGTAAATTTATCAGTAATATGAGAAATATTAATAAACGATAGAAATATTTTAAGATTTAGAGTTTCGATGCTATTTTTCCCATAAAGCTTATAATAATTTAGCATTTAAAATAATTAACTTTATGTAATTATGTAGCTATTTTTGCGGATATAAAATAGTAAAATTCTTCATGTCATGCTATCAACGAAATTGATAGACACATCATTGCTTGTTAAAATAGCAATGTTTTTTTCTTTTACAATAAGCTTCATATTTTCATGATATCGCGTATATAGTTGTATTGTTTTTAAAAACCGTATGCACGTTTCACGTTTTATCTCACTAGTGGCCGTACGATACGTGTTATTCACTTTCTCAATAATTTCAACTATAACCGTTAGTGTAGTTAACTTTCCATCAACGAATAACACTGCGAAATATGAATCAAAGAGAATAAATACCTTTGTTGGCTCCTCTTTTCCATTTTTTTTTTCTAATGATGTAAACGGATTTCTATCGAATCGCGATGCACGGTCAAACGCGTGAAGTAAACTTACTGGCAAGATTAGCGAAGCAACCAATAATTCTCAGCACTGAGTGATCTCGTTAAGAAAGTATTCCGTACTGGCGGCATTCTTTCCACTAATTAAACTTTAAAGTGTCTCGATTCGAGGTTCCGTCTCATTATTAAGTGCATAATTGACGTGGAAGAGGAGCGCTCTCGTCCCCAGAGCTACTAATCCGTCCCTACTATCGCATTGTGTTCACAGCCGACGGAAAAACATCACAGGGACAGACCGGAGCAGTCGTCGCCATTGAATGAATCCGTGGTGTCCGCTGCATCCGCTTTGAACAGATTGGCCGCTAGCAATGGCGAGATTACTATCACGACGACGCACGGACCTGGCGGTGCTGGGGTAAAGGCTTCTCCGAGCAGTATGCACAGTCCAATAAAGGAGGAGGAGGATGATCTCTTGAACGATTCACCGAGTAAGATATAGTTTATTTCCTTTTTCTTACTGTGATATTAACCTATGGCTCGAAAGTAGGAATGATCTGTGCCAATTGGTTCTGCGGTACTCGACAGAGCGTTTAAAACGATGTCCACATCGCGCGCGTAAATGATAATCGTGCTATGCCTTCGGGGTAGTCGTGTTATTTCTTGACAGCTTTTAATTACAATTTTCGCTGGAGACACCATCTTCCTATAACGCAATCACTTGCTTGTACGAAGCACACTCGCTAATGTCGACAAGCGATTGCATGCATAATGATCACTTTTAAAGAAGCAATTACCACATGCAAAAGCGCTCTTTATTTTTATCTTGCCAGGTTGTCACATTCTGACAATATTTTTGACACATTTTGACAAGGTGTTAATCTTCCGGCCGCACGCAACTCTGCAAACGTATATCTCTGATAATTGAAGTACACCTTCAATTCTTTCTAATGATCGGTCGCTTAAATAGCGTTTCTCCAGACTATATTCACGAAACGTTACTGTCGTCGTAGAAGGAACGTAGATTTAACGTTTAACTTGTATTTGAATCTGGAAAATAACATTTCGAACTAGTATCGATCGTAGAATGCTTGACAAGTGTAATAGGATATCGTATACTAGACTCATTATATAAATATACGGGGCGTTAATTCGTTCCTTACTGCCTTCTAGGAAGCCATAAAGATTCCAGCAGCGCGCGTAACCTCGTGTTGGCTGACAATAATTTTAATAACTCACAATCATCGCGTAGACTGGCACTTCGTCAGCCTGACGCGATGGAATAATCATTCGACGCGTGAAGCCTAACGATTCTCAATTGCTAGTGTCAGATGCGAGCATTATCTCATAAATATTTGCCTTTGTTAACTCTTCTCCGATAGAATTTCAGAGGATACAATTTCTCGGGTAGAGATCAGGAAAGACGATCTTGTAATTAAAATGTATACGTATATAAACAGTTTTCTAATTTTTCTATTATTATTTTGTATAATACGAGCAAAAATCATTAAACAACGTATTTCAAATGTCGAGCTCTGATATTTATGCACTTCGTTATTAGCTTTAATGATTATTAGTGATTATCTCTTACATCTCTCTTATTTATTTTATTTATGCAATTTGTAATGCGTACAAAACTAAGAAACTAGTCCAATAATCATAATCATGGTCAAAGCCATGGTCATTTAACGTTGTGAACTGAACAGCAGTGAATACTTCGCTCTTGATATTCTTATTCCTTTATTTGTCGTGTCATGGCCGAGTCATATAACTTGCTCGCAGCTTTTTGTTTGAAGCGCGCAAAGTACTCAGTGCCTTGATCAGAAATTAACGATCGTAGAAACACCGTCGCGGAAGAAGGACTTACAGTTTATTACGCGGCACAGAAACCAGGCGGACTGGTCGAGATTACGGAGTATGTGGGCATTTCTATTGCGTTCGTATACATTCGGGGTGACAGATTTATGAGAGAAATCGGTGGTAGCTGCTTTAACGAAGCCGCCTAATGTCATTAGGCAACCTTCTTACCAGAGCTCCGTTGCGTTCCGGCGAATCAATTGAAATGAGCTTTCGTATAATCGATAGTAAATCTAATCTGCTCAAAACATACTAACCTTCTCGAAATGTAGGTGACTTGGAACAATGCAGGAACAACATGTAATTTAAATTCAGTCGTGGTGTCCATCCATATCCATCCATGAGTCACTAAAAATAGTTTAAATTTTTAATTTTGTTTAGTGACTCATGAATGGATATCACGACTGAATTTAACAAAAATGCATGCTCTCTGTCCCAAGTTTCCTACACTGTTCCCAAATCACCTACATTTGCGGTATTAGAATTACTATAAAACTGTTCATGCGCGACGCAAAACTTGCTTATCGTGTAATCCTTGAACTACGAATATTTTATCTCATTCATGGCCAGCTCGGTATCGTTTCTATAATTAGCTCGCAACGCGATTCATATATTTATTCAAGAATTCATCGATTTTATTATGTTTTATAGGGGACAAGGAAGTGCTATAGATGTGTTTCTTAAAATAAAGAAATTCGAAATAAGATTGGGAATCTAATCCGAAGCTTTTAAACGCTTAGGTCACTGCTAGTTCATTTAGAATTAAGCATAATACTAGATTTATATTGCCACAAAAAATCTGATTTGTAATGATTTTTATACTTTTATTACCTGATCGTGATGAGAATAGATCGAATTGAAGAATAGAAGAATTGAAATAAAGAATAAAATGAACTTTTATTACAGATCAACCAACGATCAATGAGGCCACTAATAACGTAGTCGATGGGATCAATTTGGATGAGATCAAGGAGTTTGCCAAGGTCTTTAAGCTGCGCAGACTGTCTCTGGGTCTGACACAGACCCAAGTTGGTCAGGCTCTGAGTGTCACTGAAGGCCCCGCATACAGCCAAAGTGCCATATGCAGGTTAGTTATCGCTACAGCGTCCTCCTCGCGTTCGTCGAAACAGACGTCGCTAATGAGAATTCAATAATATGATAGAATGTAAAACGACAGTGTGCCAGGTCACTGGAAATGGCGTAGAAAGGGTTGAGATTTGTTCAGAGTAACAAAAACAGATAATTATCCGTGTTCGATGACCTTATAACAGCATTTTCCGTTAGGAATGAATGCCCGAATGTAAAGCTAAGAGAATCATGAAGCAGTTTTATGTTTTTATTTTTTTTTCTTTATATAGTATATATATATATATATATATATTCAGCAAA
>NW_017305569.1:8633-14993 GCF_001594115.1 Trachymyrmex septentrionalis | reverse complement strand
TTTTTTTTTTATATATTATATATATATATATATATATATATAGTCAGCAAAATTATATTTTACGCCTTTTTCATTATTTAGTATTTGTCGCAATTTTAAATTCAATGGAGTCTATAATATAATTATCCCAGGTGCATTATTCAATTTTGAGGTGCCCGGAGAAACTTATTTATACCGTAATCCACCACGATGGTTCCTGATTTATGCTGCAATTTAATCTAAATCGAGTTATTATTCGTAAAATAAAAACTACTTATTTATAGAAATTTTACAAATTTGTTATATTACTGAACGTATAATATTCGATACGTAAATTTTCGTGGCTGTAGGGTTACGTTATTTACCTTCTTCGTCATTTCCGATCGAGCGTATCTTCGAAATGCGAATGGGAACCACCGTGGTAATGCCGGTAGCAAGCAAAGAGAAAATGTTTATATCTCTTAGAAAATTCTTATCGTATCAACTAACATAAGCATTGGTGATTGTTCCCCAGTGCCCTGGCTACCCAGATGTACGCTGCCTCGCAGATTGCCTCTCAGCAGCAAGCTACGTACGTTCACCCCTCCATGCTACTTAATTTACTTAAAAATCTAAAACTCTAAAATCCTTTAAGAAACCGCAGTTATACCCAATGGAAAATTGTGCACGAATTTTCCGACGATCTTGAAAAAGGAGGTTAAGAAATAGTACGATCTAATTAATTCACCATGTTAAAATCAACGATGCATATCGTCTAAAATAAGACAGACATCTCAGTCGTCTTTCTCTCTTCCTCTTCTCTATTTGCGTTCGACTGATTTGCGATCAGGCCTCTCCCGCTTAGAACTGGCAGGCATATTTGGGTATAGCTGCACAAGCACTCTCACTAATTTCTAATTCCGTTCGGAAAAGAGATGCGAAAGGAGCACTTCTAAAATTAACTCTCTTCGAGCCAGGGCATTGGCAAACTTGGGCATGATGTCGCCAACGCGCTAAGAATAAAAGAATAGAATGAAGCCGAGAATTTTTAACGTTCGCCGAGCTTTAAGCTCCGGATCGTTTCATCGAGAATTGCGGGATCGGATTCATTTCGCTCGCTCGCACAAGAAGTGTTTGCGCAGCGCGTTGGCAACATCATACACGGCATCACCAAACCTTAAAGCATGCACGCATTGTCAATGTCCTGTTATTGAATCAATGCATGCCTCTTAGTGCTCCTTTAGTGGGACAAAGACGTAAGGGCGAAAAGCAAATGTTCAAAGAAAATTTAAATGAAGTTTTGAATTTTTTTTAAGCATTATTTCGATTATACACATTATTCAATATATTACGTTAGAATTTATCTTTTTACGTCCTTGTCGTCTTTTCTCGACACATTATTCCCTTTATCAATTGCCCAAAAAATAGAAGCAAGAAAATGGACCAAGCCTTATTCTTGGCTTTAGATTCGAAAAGCTGGACATTACGCCGAAAAGCGCGCAGAAAATTAAGCCCGTTCTCGAGAGGTGGATGAAGGAGGCAGAAGAGAGGTGAGTAATATTCCTACGATCCTTTAAGAAATATCGCACAGATATCGTGAGAAAATGTTTTTTCTTCAAAAAAGATCAACATGTATTTATGTCGGAAGAGTATCATAAATGCAACGTTCCTTTCGACGTGCTATATAAACACTCTATAATTAATATAAATAACAACTAGAATTCTCTAATCGAAGAGAGAGAGAGAGAGAGCGAGAGAGAGAGAGAGAGACTTTCTCGACTGCAAGTCAAGTTTTAACGTTGTATTTCTGATACATGATTATTTCGCAATCGTCCAGCGCGGCCTCGACTTCGCGTCTGCGCGTCGGTGCGAGAGCGTGCGAACGCGTGCGTGCTAATTGGTAATTCGCTAATTGAATCCACCTGATTAATTGCGGATCCGCATTTAATAAATATGTGGAATGTTAATTAGAATGGGAGAAACCGTTACCGCACGATCGCGAGGCGGCTACTCGTTCGCGGCAGCAACGCAATACGGTTTTACTGTGACGCGAAAGATACTCCCTAAGCATCCCGAGCTATGTATTCAGAAGGTGTAAATTTTACGAGATGATAAAATCTAATGAACTTTAGGCCGTGAGCTAATCAGGAATCCGTGTAGTCGTACGACGATTAAAACGCACTGCGATACGGTTTTGACATGAAAGAGCGCTAAGACACTCTTCACTCTTGCAGCAATTTTTTAAATGTATGATTGGATATTAAATTTATCACAGTTAAATAGTATCTACATTATTATTACTATTATTATTATTGACTTGTGTATTTCTTATTTCTATTTATAATTATCGCGATTTTTATGTTAATCCAAAGAGGCTAAATATTATTCAGTTTATATTCAGTTTCCCGTTTAGATTAAATACGACGGTAATTTCTCTGTAAAGTACTAGAGTATAAAAAACTATGCATGCAATTTGAACTGTCACATTCAGTGCTAAATATAAGAAATATGAATATGAATACACAGATCTGCAAGACGTGCTTGTTCCAAGCATTTCGTGCCTATATATACAATTGCGAGAATAAGTCAATTAGAATAAGAAGTACGACTATATTAAGCTTACGAATATATTAAACAGCAGCGTTTATTCGCACAAAAGCAAATGCTTGGCGATTGTTCGGAAATAAAATATCGGCAACGTCTTCGGCCCATGAAAGAAAAATCGGCACGGAAGCGCATCGTAGAATAATCGAATCATTCGATGACGGAAGCGATATGGATACGGTCGTTTCTCTTTTCACGAGAGCAAGCCGGCTCAACAATGACCCATCCTGCATTCGCGCGGCGTAGAGCTAAGCGTCGACCGTGTGCCGGCCGCGTCCGGGAAAAATGAAAGCGGCTAGTTTATGCGGTGCACGTGCACGATTTATCTGCCGAGTAATTAAACTGTGGACTAATTAAAATCAGGTTTCTGATGTACCTCTCCCCCGACGTCGCTCCTCCTACCTACAGGCTACACGCCACCGCCGTCACCTCGCTCTTACCCGTAGCGGCATCGCGGAGCGGCGCGACGCTCTCTCTGTCATTCCTTCCGCTCACGCAGCCTCTATTTCTCCGTCTTCCTCCTGCTTCCGTCTTTCTTCTTCCTTTCATGCTCGTTCAAGCCTCTCCCGCCCATGGTATCTCCCTCTGTCTCACACTTGTACGTAACAACGACGTGTAACACCCACGCACGAGCTTACACGCAGCTTTCACGTTCCCTTGCGTATTAACTCACGTTTATTTCTCTCCTCTTTCTTCATCTTCCTTTTCTACCCCTTCTTGTGCCTGGCGTTATTTCTCCACTGCGTTCACCGGTCACCAACGCATACCAACGCCGGCATGGTATCCAAACCCCGTCGAATTGTCGCATCGCGTCGCGTCGCGTCGCGTCGGTTCTTCGCGCTCTCACCGACTTCTCCATTAGCATATTGTTTTCGCGAATTCGACGAAATATTACCGCGCGATGCTAATGGCCCGCCGTGTACTTTTTTCGACTCGACAGTTGGTCATTCGGAGTTAAATTAAAAACATAAATTTTGAGCCGGCACCGCGACCGTACCTATGACCGTACCACCATCGAACTCCCCGACCCCGCAGCCACACCGTACCCACTTCTCATCGCTCACCCGGGAGTCCCAACGGAAGTTCTCCTGTTTACTGTCGCGGCCGCGAGCTTTTTCCATGTCGCGCCCCGCACCGCACCCACCCGATAATACTACCCGTCAAATGAAATTATGTCGACTAGTCGCCCGACGCCAAAAAAGTTTGCGTACTCTCGACTCGAGACTCTCGAGATCGGATCTTTTCTAATGTAAATTTCTTTTAAGTCGTTTGGACCAAATCGATAAATTGAAATGATGGCAAAACTGTCGCATCAGATGATATAACAGGCATTGATTCTTCAATAGATAGATTCATAGTTATTATAAATTAATATCTTGTCTTAATTTAATTAGAAAAATAACTGAAAAATATAATGAATGTCAATTTCATTATTCGATAATTAATGCAATTATTAAAAATTTTGTATTCACTCGATTCTATCCTGCTCTTCGAGCGGCTCTAAGAATGACAAACTTAAGCGAACAGAAATTTATTCATATTGGCGAGTAATTCTTATAAGAATATCTAATTTAATTATATAGAACTGTTCATGATTATAATATCCTTAATAATTGTACATAGAAATGTACATAGAAATTACAATAATGACACTGATAATAATAAAAATGCATAGAAAAATCAAAGCACTTGATTGTATCTTCTTAATATTGAAGAATTGTGAAAACGGAAGATATCTCTGAGATTGCACGATTTAATGAGCTTGGATAACGAATGAAATGAAGATTTGAGTTTGAAAGCGTCACGGCTATTCGATCGCTAATTTTATTTGAGTCGACGTCGACACACCATCGGGCATCGCTGCCGCCACCGTGAGTTCTGTTTCGCGATACGTGGAGTAAGTTCGACTCGTGAATCAACCCGAGTGTGTACTCGGGGAAAAATCCAATACCGGACGGGATATTTGCGACCGAACGTGTCCGAGCACGAATATCGTGACGCCGGTGATTTCCTTTTTTAATCAGTATCCTATTTCGCGCTAACGTAATTACGAACGTGCAAAACAGTAAACAGAATTATTATTTTTTTTTTAATATTGGATTTATAACAATATTTCGTAAACCACAGGAGAAATTTTGAGCTCAATGTAGACTTACGGACATAATTAATTATTGTAAAAATATGACGATTAACCGGTCAGATTTTTAAACGGGATTCTATTTCGCAATTCATAATTGTAGCAAGTAGGGACGTATATAATATATTTTTTCGTGAAAGTATAATGCGCGCCGGTAAAGTTAACAATAAACGTCAGTGATGAAATCTTCCGAATTTGAGCAAGAGTAGTGCATCTGATTCCAGGTACAAGAGCGGCGTTAATCATCTGACGGACTTCATCGGGGTTGAACCGAGCAAGAAGCGAAAACGGCGGACTTCCTTCACGCCTCAGGCTTTGGAATTGCTGAACGCACATTTTGACAGGAACACTCATCCTACTGGTTAGTTATGCTTTATGTCTATCTGCTATGATTAAGTCTCTTGCTATTAGAAGAATCTTATTAATTCTTCTTCGGAGTAATTTTGTGTACTTTAATACATTAAAAGTTTCTATTCTATTTTTTTTTTTACAGGTAACGAAATCACGACTTTAGCGCATCGATTAGGATACGATAGGGAAGTGATAAGAATTTGGTTCTGCAACAAGAGACAAGCTCTGAAGAATACGGTGCGGATGATGTCGAAAGGCGTTGTATAGGGAAGGATTACATCTACCGAACAATCGGGCAGTATATGAGAAAAGCTTCAAACTGCGAACGATGAAGAACACGTTTCGTAAAATTTTCCAATATATCGCGTTTTCCTCTAGCATAAATAAACAATTCTAACGCGAGAACAATTTTCCGTAATTTGTTACGGAAAGTTACAAGTAAGAAAAAAAAAAACATTTATTAAAGAAAACCACATTTATCAAATTCGCTCCAGTACGGAAAGATCGTTCTAGATCGAAGCGAAGTCCTTCGAATATTGTGATCGCAGGTGTATACGACATCTATATATGTAAATAGCTTTAATCTACGAATATGTGATGTATACATGAGTCGAATATCGAAAATTGATAATCTGAAATCGTTGTCTCTCATTTGGTACCAATCCGTCGCGCGCTTCCAATTTTCATAGATATATATTCATCGGAAAACACTAACTGATCCAGTTTCGAATTTCGAACGAACGGACTATCGGCAAGCATTAACGAATTGATGAACGTAAATGTCCCGATCGAATTACATGAACAGTTTGTCACAAGCAACTGTAGAAAAATCGCTTCTAGACTTTTCTAATTAATTACAGTTGCTTGATTGCAATATTTGCCGGGACACGTACGTTTTTCAGAATACAATCTATCAAAACCGGGCGGAAAGACATGTAACTCGTCGCACGAATAATAACTAATAAAAATTTAGCTACCTTTAAAATGGTTACTTACAAGAATGCTAGTACATAAGCGGCGAACGTTTAAACAACTACGAACAATTGATTCCTAATCAACTAGCGGAACAATCGAAAATGCACTCAAAATGGAAACACTCGAAGGGTGATAATCATCCGCGTGCAACAAAAACTTCGACTGTATTCTGCGATCGAGGGATTCTGAGATAACGTTGTTGCTCGTTGAGTTTGCGCAAATAAAATATCGCTTAAAAACAAATATGAAGTAAAAAATCATTGTCTCTATTGATTATATAATATCATTCCTTGCATACATATATATGTGTGTGTGTGTGTGTATGTATATATATA
>NW_017305569.1:0-8533 GCF_001594115.1 Trachymyrmex septentrionalis | reverse complement strand
ATATATATATATACATACACACACATTGTTATAACGAGCACAATAATATTTCTATTATAACTTCGGTAACAAATCTAGTCGAGAGTTTTTGATGCGTAAGATCTGTAATTTACAAGTGTATTTAGAAATCATTGAAATTCCTTTAGTGACTAAATAATGCAATAACGTCTTTGAAAGTATGCTATAAACGATTATATGCCGCTCCTGAAGTTATATTTAATCCTGTAGGAAAAGAGAGAGAGAGAGAGAGAGAGAGAGAGAGAGAGATGCAGTTAGAGACAGACAAGATTCGAGTTTCTGCAAGACTAGTCCGTGATAATCTGCCATGTAAGACGTATACGTGTTAAATGAGCACGCATCCTCCGTTCCTATACATATATGCGATCCGCTTATTCGCTGAATAAACGATAAAGCTCGGACGAAAACTTCGATTTTATCAGAGCTTGATTTCGATCTGCGGGATATTCGAACAAACATAATTCTTTGATCGCGAAATACGTTTTTGTATCGTTCCTTTATTTCAATTTTGTATTTATAATTGCACGGAAAAATAGGAAAGCTAAAGATACTCGAATAATATCCTTTGAAATATTCGTACAAAAAAAACTGAAAAATATTACAGATGCGTAATTTTACAATCAAAGAATTATTATTGCATTATTATTTCTTTTTTAACAAAAAAAAAAAAAGAAATCATAATAACGTAGCCATATAAAGTCGCCTCACACATCATAGCGATTATTAGACATTTGATTTGCAATACGTTGACGCAATTATTTAATTACAAGTGATCGACAACCCGCAGTCGTTTTCACGCACAAAAGGATATTTAAACGAAGTTCTTAAAGTACGGTTTTCTTAATACTTAGCAGACGCGTTTAATGAGTAAGAACTGTGCATAAAATGTACTTCATCCTCTTTATAATGGGCTATTCATTACGATAATATTGTGAAATCTCTAACTTGACGAGTAGCTAGGGGCGCAAGGGTAGCATGTACATATTACGATACACCTAGACATTGTAATATTATAATTAACTTTTATTATCATAGCTATAAAATAGCTGAATTCATGCAAAGAAGATTTACATGGTTAAAAAAATAATAAATTTCTAAAAATAAATAATATTTTAAGGTTTTACTTTTAAGCTGAGACGAGCAAAGTGATCTGTTCCTAAAATGTATTATATAAATAAAAGAGAGTATGAAAAGTGTGAAGGAAATGGCGTGAGAGTGGGAATAAAGAGATATACGATGGGGTAAAACGCAAAATTCAAAATTTTTTATTAAGGGGTGGGATGCGTATGTTATCCTTTTTGATAAAAGAGCGAAAATGTTTGTACAGAAATATTCCGGTTATTAAATTTTGTTATATGAGCGAGAAAAGAAGAGGAAGAAAGAGAGAGAGAGAGAGAGAGAGAGAGAGAGAGAGAGGGAGAGAGAGAAAGAGAGAAAACGAGCAGAGCGTCGAAAAAACTGCGGTAGTGATAAAAATAAAAACGCAAAGACGGTTTAAGAATTATGTGTATTTTCTTCGTGAAATTGAAATATTCAAATAGATCCTTACGAAAATATAAACATGAGTATTACAAAAAAAATGTGAATTGTATTCGTGAGTGTCATATTAAGGAAGATAGATCCACGGGCGAATGTTTTATAGCAGTTTCCAGCAGAATTGCTCGCCTTGTCCGATAATTTTGGTAAATTAAAAATAGACCAAACAAGAGAGAACGAGTAGATATTTCATAATGGAGTAAAGAAGAAATGAACACCCCCCTCCCCTAAAAAGAGCTACGTCGAGACACGAAATAAAGTAACAAATCAATAAGAGGAAACTGCTCATGAAACATTGCCCAGCGAAACCAAAGTTCCTACTACGTTTTATAAAGTATATAACTGAACTGCAGAACTTGAATTGTAAATACGATGAATGCAAAGTTAAGCTAATAATCACGATACAATCAGCAATTTAACGATGCTAAATTACAATTCGCCGATCAATTGATTCGACATTGCCGCTATCGGAAAACGTCGGTTAACTATGGGAAAATCACGCAACTCGGTAATCTGCCTTCGCCCGAAGGCAGGAATCAATTGATCTCGGTAACGAAATAAGCACAGTCGGCAATTAAGCACATAAGTATACAATTAAACTAAGCAGCCGTAGCTTTAGCTTGAATGTTAGCACCTAGGCACATGATGTAATATTAAATTACGTATTTAAAATGAAGGACAAGAAAAATCTTAGTCGTTAAGCGAATACCTGTGTAAAATTTAGTAGGTGTCCACAAAAATAAAATAAAAACATATATTGTGGTACAAATAACAAAAAGTCGTACCTATGACTCTTCGCGATTAAGAATCATTTTATTTTCAAATGAGTAATTGTTGTACTGTATACATGTTTTTGTAATTTTATTGGCATATAACATAATTATCGGTTCTTAATTTTTTTAATCAAACTTTTTTTTTAAATCTCGTCTTCTTGACAATATTTGAAATCATTTTTCCCCTTATCTTAATAATTTCAAATACATTTAGTAGACTCACAATTTATTTCTTATCATGTACTTTGAGGACGGGATATTATAAATAATGATTAAAAAGCATTTTTCAGAAACTGATTTTTTTAGAAACTTTTTAGAAATATATTTTTTTGTTAAAGTTTTGGTTTTGGCACTTTTTAATGATATCAAAAAATAAACATTTTGACAGTTTTCTACAATTCCGTCAACTGAAAAAGACGATACTTACTACTTCTATATTTTATCGATCGATATTTCTATCATTCATTAATTCTAGAGCAGGCTTGTTGTCGGAAACAGTTCTGTCTGCTCGAATACCTAACCACTCGATAACACCGAAACCACTCATTCCAACGCACAGTATTCCGATTAAAAGATATAGCTTCGTACAAGTGCACAGATATGGGCTGTACACATATGTTATTACTGAACCAGTGGACTCCCACAAGCGGAAATTTGCGAAAGCTGCCTCTTCTCGACCAGGGAACAATATTCCACTTAATGCTGAAAATCGCAAAGTTATTAACTGTTACATATTAAATTTATGAGATATATACATTAACAATTTAATTCATTAACAATTTCTTTAAAGACGCAAAAATAAAATTATTTAAAATTTATACTATTGGTTGGTATAATACCATCAGTGGAGATATCTGTCGATACAATTTTACGTACAACAAGTAAACTAGGAAATTCGACTTAATAATCATCGTACAATAATTTTGCAATTATTAACAGTACGCAGTATATAAATATTGTATATAAAATTCTTGATTAATAGTAAACGACTGAAAATACACTTATATTAAATACTGCAGTTTA
Source organism: Trachymyrmex septentrionalis (assembly GCF_001594115.1). NCBI lineage: Eukaryota > Metazoa > Arthropoda > Insecta > Hymenoptera > Formicidae > Trachymyrmex > Trachymyrmex septentrionalis. The sequence goes on along the minus strand of NW_017305569.1, from coordinate 5,183 downwards.
TTAATTTTTCTTACCATTGACTTGTACTAGCCAGATCGAATCGCACACACCCCATAAACCCGAAAGCAGAAAGAAGATAATACCCTGTTCTGGGGTCGGTTTCCATCGTAACATGTAGATGAAAAGACTCAAGTGTAAACAAAAAGCAAAAATCATCACAGGCTTTCTTCCAGTCAACTTCACGATCGCTCCCGTAAAAAGTGCAGCTATAGCATTTGTGATACCGAAACATATCATCACGTAACCAATATTATTAATCCCCCAAGCACAGGAAACGAATGACTGTAAAAAATATAAAACATTATTATTCTTTTATAATACAAATTCTTCTCTTATTACTAATTAAACGCAAATTTTATTCTTTAAATTTCTGCAGTCTTATATGTAGCTTACTAACTGCGTTATAATCGGCAAATAAAAACGCTTGCTCAGCCCCAATAAACAACGTTATCGGCAATATTAAAAGTTGATTCTTTTCTTTTAATAGTTTTAATGTCACGGCCAAGAGCTTGAATCCGGACGATCCTTTCACTAAGCGGGCTCTGTTTCTGTCGTATCTATAAGATGGACATATAAATAACATATAAATTCCAGCGTCAGGAAATTTCTTATACTCAGCAAATACAACTAACAGTAATATAACTCTGTTGGTTACAATTTTTCACTCAACAATATAACTCTAATATGACGCACTATATTATACAGTTATATTGATGAGTGGGAAATTCTAACTAACATTTATGTTAGTCCTTAGTGAGTAATATATATATTATAAAACTTATATTATACAAACATAATTTATTATTTAAATAAATAATATAAATATTTTATAATATTTATATTTCTGACGATGAAAACCGCGGGTTACAAAGGTAAGATGTACCTGGATAAAGGATCAACGGCAAACGCGATTATTAGACAAGCTAATATCATACAGCCTAAATAAATTCCAGAAATAAGGTATATTCGTTCTACTGGAGGCCGTTGTAAATTTGGATTTTCATTTTCCTCAGATACCCCACAGAAATTGGCTCCGCAAATTTCGGCCACAACGCTACTGTTCAGGGTGACATTTGAGAAAACCGTGTCAATTCCATATGAAAGAACTGTAAGAAAAACGTTAATGAAAAAATAAAGAAAATATTATAATTACAAAATTGTTTCTGCAAAAATGTATGCTCGTCACTGAATTTGACGCATTAAAAAATTACGAGAGACACGAGGGTAACACAATTACAAAAATAGAGATGCTATCAATTATTATGCCGATAATTCTTCTCATGAATAAGTATACTGAAATATATGTTTCATTAAAACAAAATATGGTCATTAAAATGCTCGACCAAACTTTTAGTTACTGCGCAGTTTGTGTCATTGTTTCATAATCTCGTGATTCGCGGCAGTAGAAACTTAATTTCGTTTTCATCGGCGCTCGTGTTTTTATAGCTTAGCAGCAACGCATTCATATACGCTTTCGCAAAGATTGCGCGGACTGCAGACGATGTTTTTTTGCGTCACTTCATTCCGGTTCGTGATTTCATAGTCGTTTATAATTTTATCTTAAAATAGGAGGTAATTAAACAATTGTAGTAAGGATATATTTTATCTTGAAAAGCTGAGAAAAAACTCTTAGCATTAAGTTTTTCACTTAAAAAAAGTTGCTTATTTTTCTTATATTACTATTTTGGTAAATTAATCATAGTTTTTTTCATATTCTAGCAAAGCAAATAAATTGAATTAAGTATAATATAATAAAATAAATTATATAAATAATAAATTATGCTATTAAAGCTATGCTAGATACCGATCATTATTATTACAAACAATGTCATAAAATATATATTTTTGGATGTTTCGATCTTAATATAATTTTCATCAATGTATACTAAATTTATAAAATAATTATGGAAGTTTTTAAATATTTACATATACCAGTGGAGAATAAAATTCTTGTCTAGTTCGTTAGTATTCAGAACGGCAACTTTTATTTCACGCTGTAAAGCATTCCAAAGTAATTACAGATTCATTCTTACGTCATCAAAATTAACATTTACAAACGAAATGTTGTACAAGTCGGAAGCAGACACGAATAATATGCTAATAATAATTTTCTCAACACATTTAATCCCTGAAATATAAATTTGAGCATCACATATGTCTATAAGTATATCTGTACAATGACCCACCTGCTGAAGATATAAGATTTCCCCATACTTGTGCCATTTGATAAAACATGAAAAAAAGACCGAAAAATCTTGTAACAAGGACATCCACAGCTATATCTGAAACGGTTGAATAAGCTTCTGCTACCACAGTTAAATAAGTACATTTTGCGCACCAAAGTGGCCCACCGCCTAATCCGACTGACAGTCCAGCGGGAATCATAGTATAAAATTTAGGATAAAACTGCGAAGCTATAAAAGGCATGTAAGCCAATATAGAAACCGACATCGTCCACTTGCATCCTAACCAGCTGGAACAAAATTATATAAATACAAATTATATATTATCCTTGTAAAAAAGTTTCACGCATGAATAAATTACATATATATAAACATACACAAATATTTATAAACATATATGAAATATGTCCATATATGTTTATATATCCTTTTTTTTTGTAAAATTATTTTTTAGTGTAATAGAAATAATAATAGCAATATGAAAACATTAAAATTAATTAAAAAGATAATTTTCACACTATTTATTTTAGAAAAAATCAAGTTTGAAGAAATGTGAAAAAATTACTTATGTATAATTATATATAAAACTATGCGTAATTGTGTATGAGTAATTTTTTTTACATTTTTCCAAACTTATTATTTTCTGAAATAAATAATGCGAAAATTATCTTTTTAATTATTTTTTATGTTTTCACATTACTACTATTATTTCTATTACACTAAAAAATAATTTTACAAAAGAAAGAGAGATGCATAAACATGTATGAACATATTCCATATATATATAATTATGTATATAATTATACATGTTTATGAATATTTATGTATGTTTATACATATTTATATATACATATATATTCATGCATGAAATTTGTACCGGGTCATCTTTTGTGTGATTAATCTATTAAATCTATTTAGATCCAAAATAATTTATTAAAAAATCAATTAATTAGTTAGGTTATTTAAAAAAATATATCAAAAACATGTGTGTTCAAATAATTATAAAGATTAATATAATAAGAATAAGCATATATTGGACAGTATACTAAAGGCTTTTCGCTTTATCTTACGTTGACTATGAAGATGTCATACTGAATCCTCGCGCAGATACCCCGATATATTCATTTCACTCTTGTCTAATACCCGAACCCACGGGGGTTCCATGTAACGTAATTCCGGGCCAAGGTGAAAACGACAACGCGTAATAAAGTTTAGTGCCGTGGGATTGTGTGCAGAACTCTAGCTGTCTGTTAGTTCCTCATATATAGGAAACACATCGAACATTTCCGGCATCTACCATAATTGACGATATACATTTCCCACATACACACATAAACTTTCTATTCATTCTACCGCGATAACAAGTAACAGCAATCGGATTTGACAAGAGTTCTCCATTTAGCTGAGATGCAAAATATCGTGGCAATCAGAGTAGTCTTTAAATACATTATTGTATCGAGTCGTATATTGATTTCTGACTTACACAAAATTATACCAAATGGTGCAAATAAAAATATATAAGAAAAATTACTTTACCTTATAATTAAAGCGGGTAACAAAATGTTGCTGAAGAGTAAACTACCATAAATCGCCGACAATGTGAATGTGCCTAGCGATTGATCTGCGTTGACAGAACTCTGTAAGTTCGAGGCTCCCATAAAAGCAGTAAAATTCACCATAAAAGCACAACTAATCACTAGAATGTTCTTCATAATTCGCCATCGTTCCGATGGTTCAAAATTCGGGGTCGGCACTTTTACGAATTCTCTCGACATCTCGGTTTTGCCAATCGTCATGTTTCAGTCAATGTAAAATATTGATTTTTGTCGAATGTTCAATATCAATTTCGTCGATAAATTCACTTGTAAAGATGAACAACTCCTTCAAAAAATAAAATTAAAATATAGAGAGAAATAAAATCATAAAATAAAAATAAAAATATAGAAATAGAGCCATAAGAAATAGCGAAACTATCGCTAATATTTGCCTATTCACAAAGACAAAAGATGTAATTTGTATTTGAGATTTTAATGTCAATTTATCTTTTTAACTGCAATGTACATTTTAAATCGACTGAATTAAAAGACCTCGTTATATCAGTTCCGCGGAGAATATTGGCGAATGATTATGGACTGTGAAATTAAAACTGAAACTGAATATTCACATTTATTCTCATAATGGTCACTAGCCACGCGATTTGCGTAAAGCCAATAACAATTTCAAGGTAATCAGTGAACGAGGAAACGGCATGTTGTGGTATCGAATATATGACGAATTAACATTGTTTTATACGGACACAAATATTTCACTTGCACGCTCTTTGGTATTAATATTATATCAGCTTTGATTTGTGCAGAGCTTCATGTAGGAATTCTACAATGAAATCCGAGAGGAATTGCATAACTATTTTCTGGCGTAGCGACGAGATACATGGTTACCCCAGCATCAATAAGCAGTTTGTCCTTGGAAAGAGGTATCCTTGCTCCTTTCACGCACCTTAATCGCCTGATACAATTTCCATTCCGACCGTGCACGTCGCTTGGAATATGTAACACGCTGATCAGACTGAGATCCTGTCACACGAAAATAGATGCACACGACAACGCGACGCAAAACAAGTTTATCGATGAAATGTCGAGCAACATTACGCAATTTGATGGAAATCTATAATGCAGAAACAAAAGATTGTTGACTGCTGTACGTACATTTATCAAATAAATAAATGTACACATACACACACACACACACACACACACACATATATATAAGATATTTTGTGTATGTATATATACAGTGAGTACAAAAAACATAAGGAAATTTTTTAAAAAAAGTCTTATTAGAAAATAAACATTAATTAGCAATTTTATACAATGAATATATTCTGTTCTAACATAAACAAACGAGCTTTGCATGTATTCCTGATTTTAGAAGCTAAATTTGTCGAATGTACACAAATACTTTTTGAGCATCCAAACAATACAATTTTTAATTTTTGCTTAT
>NW_017305568.1:157641-159024 GCF_001594115.1 Trachymyrmex septentrionalis | reverse complement strand
TTATACAGAAAAGAAAACTCTTCCCGGATCTCCCGACGGCGTCTCCATGTCATTTTGGATTACCCCGAGAGGGCGCACTTTAACGCCAGCTGCGCCAGTACGGCCGTATGTCCTGACTTTCGGTCATGGAACTTAATCCAAGTGACCGGGGAGAAGGCGAAATGCAATCGCGGGAGAACTTAAAAATAGGAGAGGTTATATTGTATTTGAACAAATACTACTGAGGAGTTAATTTAATAATAGTATACTAAAAAACAATATTGATCATATATTTTGAATAAAAATAAAAGAAAATAAATACAATAAAAGAATAATACAATTTTGATAATTATGATTTGTACATATATAAGTGTGTGTGTGAAAAGTATCGTGGCAGAATGGAAGGGAGGAGTTACGGAGAGAATAGCGAGAGAATAAAAAGAGAAGGAGGTTTTGGTGAATGGATTTGAGAGGGTTTGGCTTAATTTTCCTCGGATGATGATAGTGTTAGCGGACACGAACGACCGGTTGGCAGGGGGCGAACAATTATCGTGCGACAGATTGAAATTATAACGTGAACGGACTGCAATGTTTTCATTTTCTTCATCTTCTACATAGGAGGTCAAAAGGGAGAAAGAAAGAAAGAAAAGAATAAAAATAAAATAAAACAAATAAATATTTAAAAAATATATAATGAAATATTGAAATAAATTACTAAAAGATAAAGCGAGGAGGAAGCCAGAGAATAGAAATATACTGACTTACTACTGAGATGCTTATCGTTGAAGGTTCTCCGGCCAGGATGTGCAAGGCTGGTGATGTTTCTTTAACACTGACTCTACTGAAGAAAAAGGGCTTCGAAAATCGGATGGAACTTTTTGAATATCGCGATAACTTCTCTAAACTTAGAGGAAAATCGCGCAACAAGTGTAGCTTGAGAAAACTTGCAGAAAAATCTGCGACGAGGGCCGCGGAACCGCAATTTTTATACTAATCGCCCCAGATTACTCAAATTCGGATTGGTGGAATAGGTTTTGTTAGCTGGTAGTAGGATTTTCCTTTGCTCTTGAATTGGTCAAAATTTTGGGAGAGGAAAGAATGTTCACAGGAATCTGTAGTATGGGAAAGTGTCTTTCAAAATTTTATGATCTTAAGACTTTACGTGGGAAAACGCATGTCTCGTGCGTCAAAAAGGCGCGCATGCATTGTCGCCACTAGACCACCCAGAATCTATCCCTGAACGTCGCGTGCCGTTTCTTAGATTTTATAATTACGAATTCGTGAGAAACGTCCGCGATTTGATCGTTAATCTTCGGCGCCGGTCTTACGCTTTCCATACGTATTTATTATTGGTTTAGTTTATCTCGGAGTGACATTCACGAGGAGATATTGGATTCCTTGTTT
>NW_017305568.1:156044-157541 GCF_001594115.1 Trachymyrmex septentrionalis | reverse complement strand
ATTTATTATTGGTTTAGTTTATCTCGGAGTGACATTCACGAGGAGATACTGGATTCCTTGTTTTATTATAGTTTTTAGTGTAGAAAAAAAAAGGAAAGAAAATAAAATTTTAGTTTTTTGATGAATTCCAGATCTCTACGAAAGAAAAGAGTCCGCCGGTAATAATCTAATAAGTGAATATCCGTTTAACCAACAAGTAGTGAGTGAACATCGTTTTTCAAGGGGACATGTATGAACAATTATAATATATAATGTTATAATATTACTATTTATGATTGCGTTTCAAGATTGAAAAGGATTGCGTAGATCACCGAATTATCTATGTACTTATATAAATTCATCGAAATATTTAGGCAATAAAATCAGCTTTGATCGAATATGGGATTTCTTTTATTTAATTGATGAACAAAATAAACAAAGTAAACGGCGAAATAAGAGTCAACGTATAACACATTTAATAAAAGATATTAGTCAAAGATACATAAAATAAAAAAACGAAGAAGAACGGCGTATATTAATGTATGAAACAATTCAGAGAAAAGATAACATAACATAACATAACATTACAAGTTTCGGCTGCGGGATTGAGCCCTCCTCAGATGTTAAATAAAGTGAATATAATAAAAATAGAAAAAGAATACATAAAAATATATAAATAGTTCAATGTGTCGCAACAATTTTAAAGCGCGGAAATGTACAGTTCGGTTGGATCTCGACGTGTAGCATAATATTGTATTTACATGCGATAGACAGTCAAAACGTTATTAAGATTCATAGTCAAGTGCTAGCTGAAAAACCGGAAACGGAAAGGAATTCGTAAGAAAAAGTAAACTTAAAAAAATTAGACACGCCGCAACTAAGACAGAAAGTGCTCACTCACCAACACGCCTGAATAATTAAATAAGGACCGCTGTATATGTATAAGCGAAATAGGTGTGAAAACGCATGACGCCGATAGGATTGTAAATGCTGAAGTCCAACATTTCAACGTCGCACGTGACACGACCGTTCGCCGAAACGAAACGCAACGCACTGAGAGAGGAGACGGGTCGACAATATCGAGAGTCAGACTTTGTTTATAATTGGCAAATATGCTTTATGAAGACCTTCGGTGTCCGTTTGTAGATTAAGGCTATTTTTCTGTTTCTTGATGTGAAGTATTTCAGAGCTCAAACGCTTTCTATACGAAGGTTCCTCGTCTAATATCAGAACATTGTCCCATTGAAAATCGTGATTGTGACTCAACCTATGATCGGTGATGACAGAGCGAGCAGAAGCTTTATGTCTGATATGGTTGCGATGTTCGGCAATTCTGGTTTTCAATTGCCTGCCCGTCTGTCCAACATAAGACGCGTCACAATTATTGCACAAAATTTTATAAACAACATTGCTTTTAGATGTGCGGGGACAAGTGTCCTTCTGGACTCTTATGTATTTGTTCATTTTGTTAGGATGTGCCTTCCTGTGGAAGGCCACCCTGATATCACTTTTGTTTTT
>NW_017305568.1:141513-149834 GCF_001594115.1 Trachymyrmex septentrionalis | reverse complement strand
TTACAAAACTGTCTGAGAAGTTTTTTTAGTACGAAATCTTATCTTTCTAACGCCATTTGGCGTAACCCGATCGCACTTATACAACGCGAGATACAGATTACTAAAGCCATCTATTGGAAAAATAATAGATTTCTTTTTACTACACCTAATATATGTATGCTTATATATACATATGTATATTTTTTTTCTTTTTTTTTTTACATATGCGTAGCTGCTTCATATGTAAAACCAAGGGCATCCCATACTCTTTTATTCTTACTATCTCTGCGAATTTTGAAACCAGGAAGGTCCGATATGAAATATCGGTCATTTCTAAGTATTTTCTTTACCTCATAAGGGCCACGAAATGTTGGCAGTATCTTTTTCGAGACACCTAGAGTACTTTCGAAGTTTCGAACCGTAACTAATTCTCCTACTTTGTATATGTGAGGAGCTTTACGTTTGCTATTAAAGAACCTTTCTTGATATGCTTGTGAACGTAACAACGAATCGGCTGCATTAGCACGAATTACATCGAAATTCGATCATTATCTTCAATAGTTACGAGCTTCTTAGGGACTCTGTTATCCCATTCCGAAAATTATTTGGATAGGAGTTTGCCCAGTGGATCTATTAACAGTTATTAATACTATGTTCAACTTCCCCTAATATTTTATATCATGGTTTATCTGATTTTCTGTCGGTTATCTTGGCCAGAATCCAAATAAGAGAGAGGTTCATCTGCTCGGCTTGACCGTTAGCCTAGTCGAGATCCAGTGACCACTTTTTAACATGTTTCATACACTGTTGTTTAGTGTAGTCTTTAAATTCGTTTGATACAAAGGCGGTATCTCGGTCGGAAACAATAACTTTAGGTATACTAAAACTCTGAAAGTATTGTGTCAAACATCCGATTGCTTCATGAGCATTTGTTGTTTTAGTAGCATACAATCGCACGAACTTAGAAAATGCGTCTACTATTAGAAAGATATATTGTATAAGAGCTACCCGCTTATCTATTAGCCCACAATGGTTTATGTAAACCGTCTCAAATAGAATTCGATCTTTCGGTACAGGATGTAAAAATCTTTCAGTGTTTACCGGCGAAAAAGCTATATATTTAAAACAGTTTTTTACACTTGTCTTTAATTTTAGGGAACCAATAAGTGCGCTTAATGAACTCGAGCATTCAATCTCTACGTGATCCATTTCATTGTGGTAATGAAAAAGAACTTGATCCTCCATCTTCTCGGGTACCAAGAATAGTAAATTATTTTTATGCCTTTTATTATTAATCCGTTACGTAATTCATATTGATGATCTTCTGTGATTTCCAGATTAGTAATCTATTCTTTAATTTTCGGATCGTGACTTTGTAACAAGGTAAGTTTTTGAATGGATTGTCATCTATAACTAATACACCGAAAGATCGACTCAGAGCATTCACGTGCCTCATACCCATTGTACCTCGGCGATGTTGTACTTTGAAGTCAAAATTCTGCAATTCAAGACTCCACCTAGCAATGAGAGCATTAATATCTCGTTTTTTTAGCGTTTGAGTTACTACGCTACAATTGGATATTATAACAAACGGAATTCCCAGCAATATATTCGGAAACGTCTTACTGCATATACGATAGCAAGCGTCTCCAGCTCGAAACTATGGTATTTCGATTCTGTTGCCGTTGTGCGCTTGCATTTTTTTTGTCTGTCTTTGCAACAATACAGCTCCAAATCCGTGTATACTTGCATCACAGTGTACTTCTGTATATGCCATTGAATCATAGATTATTAAGGTAGGCGCTTCAATCAATCTCTACCTTAACTGATTGAAAGCAGCCCGTTCAGCATCCGTTCAGCATTCACCGTCTTAGGCTCAGGGAAGTTTTGCCGACGTGTCACTATCTGTTGGCCTTAGCCCCTCTTGGGTGACTGCATATCCAAGATATTGGTACACAAAAATGAATATTTTTTCAGGTGTAGCTCGAATTTATTTTCAACTAAAACAGTGAATACTTCCCATAAAGTTTTTAAATGAGAATCCGTCCTTACGCTGGCTATCAATATATCGTCCATGTATATGACTATGTCGCTTGCTTGCACAAGATCCAACATTACCTCGTTTATAAATCTTTGAAACCTTTGGGGGCCAATTTTTAAATGGTATTCTGATATACTCAAATTGCCCCAACGGAGTTACAAATGAAGTATACTTAATAGAATCAGGCGACATAGCCATGTGCTAGAACCACTTATACACAATTGGTCCCCGGCACCACAAAAAACCAGCCCCATCACTTCTATCCCCATCAAGCAGATACCTACTGCCACCGAATCGGCCGACTTTGCCGCTGCGCGAGAGCGAGCAAGACAGCGAGAGAGAGCACCGGTCCTTCTCGCTCTACTAGTAACTTGTAACACAAATGAGTAATAGAGCAAAAAAGACGAGCGCTCTCTCTCGCTGTCTCGCTTCCTCTACTAGTCGCTTGTTATAAGCGACCGAAAACTTAAAATGTGCTTTCTCGGCCACTCGGCGTGTTCTTGTATAAAGGAAAAAGAGACATACATACATGCTAGATAACAATAGATTTTAATAAATTTTAATAATCATATAATCCTCCCATTAATAGCAAAAATGATTTTAACGTTAAAAAAAATCAAAACGTGACGTTTTTCATGATATCTTTCCAGTGCACATATAATATTTTCTTTGATATACGCTTGTGTTGATATCTTGATATTTTTTTTTTAAATTTGAAAATTGGCACTTTACAGTTTGTTGCGCGATTCTGACCAAGAATCGGCTTGTAGCCAAAACGGACATCGTCGCGCCACCTAAGTGTACGCGATCGCACCGCGCTCCGTTGTATCAGTCACACACTTTTCGAGTCTGAATTAAGGCGGCTTGGAAAATTCAAACTTCGCGGATTTCTCCCGGAATTAGTTATCAATCAAAGCCAACTGCGGCGCAATTGTTCAAGGTCCGGGAGAAGTCTGGGAAGATTTCCGGTAGCGTCAGTCTCACACGTGCTACGATAACTTCGCCAACACGCGTGCCTCGCTCTCGGCAATCTTGTTTCTGTACACGTGCACGGCTTTTCGGCGAAATCATAAAATGTACTGCGCGTCGAATTAGAGTTCAACTGTTGTTCGGCCCGGCATAATGTATTTCTTGTTGAAAATGTACCACAGGCAATAAAGTAGTACTTGTCTGCGTGGAGTTTTGGCAACGCGCGCTTTTTATTTTGTTGTTCACCCACGATCCTGAACCTTCAGCTAGTGCTGCATTTACACAATATTGATGCGTGTCGTGCAGCATGCCCACAATGGCGATCCTGCCAGGATCCAGGTGAGATAAAAGTGGACCAGAATTTTGGAAAAAATCTATATAGACTGATTAAAAGGACAAACTGTTAAGTTGAACATTTCTGGACGGAAGTGACCGGGAATGCCGGAATAAGTGCGATTCAAAATTTGAAAAATCGCTCGCGCGCATAAAAAGCAGTGCGCGCCTCCGCATATGATTTACGCCCGTAAGCGTTTCGGTCGATTTCGTCAATCGCCGGCGGTACCCGAATAACTAATTCGCGTACACAGCTTGCGTGACGTCACGAGTTCCGCGCTCCGATAGCCGCACACAATCTCCATTTGTGTGAGCTCCGACATGCCTCAGCACCGTGTTATTGGCCGTGAAATACGTGCCCGCACACGTGACGTTACTTTGGGACTCTCTTCGTCCGTGCTTCGTTACCTGTAGCAACCGCCGCTCCCCGCTCGACCTGTTGGCTAGCTCCGACACGCCTCAACACCGTGTTATTGGCCGTGAAATACGTGCCCCTCACCGGGCGCCCCGCTCTCGCATCACCAAGCTTTCAGGCTCGACGCTCCAAATGCGAAGCCTGCACTGAATTTCACACAGTTCGCAGGCGAAGCTTTTGAATTGATAGAGCCAGTTAGAATTTCGGCAACTACTGTTTCCGAGCTGTGCGAAAATGCCGAAAAACCGAAGCCATACAGATGCTTCTGAGGAGTACCATGAGTTCATACAGCTTGTGGCTCAGCAGAATAAGGTGCTGCAATCCCTAAAAAGAGCAGCTGCCTTGCTCGATTCGCCCGACGTGACCCTCGAGCAAGCACAGGCTCGACGGGACTTTATTGACGGACGGTGGAAGGACCTGTCAGCTCGCGATGAACAGCTGACCATGTATGAAGCATTGCCGTCTTGCGCAACCGAAGCCTATTTCACTGAGGACTTCCTTGGCACGTGTGAGGAACTCTACCTCACAACGTACGCAGGCCTGTCCGCATACATACACGCTGCTATGCCACGGATGTCACCGGCATCGTCGAACACGGAACCAGATGCTGCCATCTCCGAAGCTCATCAACGTCGTACGCAAGTACCGAAGATTAAGCTACCGCACTTTTCCGGCAATTTCATAGGTTGGATAGAATTCCGTGATCATTTCCAGGCACTCATTCTTAATGACGCTTCTTTTGACTCATTTCATCGTCTTTATTATCTGAAATCATGCCTTGAAGGAGAAGCCGCGGCTTTGTTAAAAAACTTGTCGATTACCGCGGATAATTTTGAAGTCGCCTGGAAGATGCTCACGGAACGCTATGAAAATAAACGCCGTTTATTGTCGATTCTTTTAAATGAGCTCTTTGGTCTCAAACCCGTTTCTCGCGAAGGGTCTCCAGGAGAATTGCGGAAATTATTAGATTCGGCCCAGGAATGTCTCGACGCGCTCGCGAAACTTGGCCGTCCTATCAGTGATGATATAAGCGTGCATATCGTCACTCAGCGTCTTGATCGCGACACTCGAGAAGCCTGGGAATTTTCGCTTGAGGGTGATGGTTTCGCGACCTTTGATGAGTTGGAACGGTTTTTGAAATTAAAAATCAGATCTCTCGAAGCCGCAACAGCGGGAAACAAAATCACTCGATCCTCAGCATCACAACCTCGAACGAAAGCGACGGCTAACCCTAGCCCTGCTGCGTCGGCTCATCACGCGAGTCCAAAAAAATCGTCGAATAATTGTAATGTACAATGCACGTTGTGTAATAATACACATCCGACGTACAAATGCGCGCAATTTACTAGTAAACCGGTGTCTCAACGTTGGGAAGTCGCTCGAGAGCACACGTTATGTTTTAACTGCTTGTCGGCTCGTCATACTAGCGACGGGTGCCCAAGCACTCGCACCTGTTCACATTGTCACGAGCGTCATCATACTCTTTTGCATTCACCACCGCGTAAAAAGACTAGTACCGACGCAGGAACCAGTGCGTCAACCAGTGGTGGTCCATTGGTTGATGCGAATTTAATTCAATCACATTTAAGCACTCTTCAAGTGCCAACCCATATCATCCTGACTACTGCGTGGGTGTTAGTCACCGCTGCGTCGCATCGGGTCGTAAAGTTGCGAGCGTTGCTCGACCCAGGTTCAACGCACACTTTCATTTCGAGAGTTGCAGCGACCGAATTACGGACGAAAACGTACCCGACGTCAATGCGAATGAATGGCATAGGTCTTAACAGACCATCGACAGTTAGTCAGGTAGTACCGATTTCTGTTAGTGCAGTAGGCAGCAATGAGGTCGCACTATCAACCGAAGCGCTAGTTCTTGACAACCTGACGTCGTACGTACCGAGATTTCGGTATCCGGTTTCACATTGGCCGCATCTCAAAGGTCTCGAACTGTCGGATCGAAACCCGACGGACGATACGCCTATTCATTTGGTGATCGGCGCGGATTTGTACGCGTATGAGCTTCGGGATGGACTTATTCGCGGCCGACGAGACGAGCCGGTGGCCTTGAACACCATCTTCGGGTGGGTCCTGTCTAGGATGAGCAATACAGAGGGTAGACAGGGCGAAGAACCTCGCGTTCAAGTGCACCACGTGCACATACAAGACGATGACCTCCACTCATCCCTTACTCGATTTTGGGAGACCGAGGAAATCCCTGCAAGTCGTATGGTCTCAAAGGACGACGCTATATGTGAGCGTCATTTTAAAGAGACACATTCGCGCACTGCCGACGGTCGGTATGTAGTACGATTGCCGCTTCGCGCCGCGCCCGCGCTAACGCTTGGCAACACCTATCGACGCGCCTTACAGTGCCTGCAGTCAATTGAACGACGACTCGCATCTCGGCCCTCAGAACGTACCGCTTATACCGACTTCATGCGTGAGTACGAATCACTCGGTCATATGCGGATTGCAACCGCACGTCCGGATGACGCGTCTGTAGTTTACTTACCTCGTCATCCGATTGTGAAGACATCGAGTACGACTACAAAGACCCGTATTGTTTTTAACGCGTCCGCGATTTCCGCCTCCGGCAAATCACTCAACGATTTGCAATACATCGGCCCCAAGTTGCAGGCCGATTTATCCCTTATGCATCTCCAATGGCGCACGTATAAATTTGTATACACTGCCGACATCGAGAAGATGTATAGGCAAATCTTGATTAGTCCACACGACGTCGATCTACAACGGATTTTATGGCGTCATACCCCCTCAGCGGCCATATCCGAGTATCAGCTGTTGACTGTTACGTACGGTACAGCTAGTGCGCCATTTTTAGCACTGCGCGTCTTACAGCAGTTAGTCACAGATGAAGGTCATGGGTTCCCCCGTGGGAAGGATGTCGTTCGGTCGCATATGTTTGTCGACGATGTGCTGTTTGGAGCGGATACAATCGAAGAGGCAATTGCCATCAGAATTGAAACGACCGCTTTGCTGAACAAAGGCCATTTCACGCTTCGCAAATGGTCCAGCAATTCGATCACGTTGCTCTCCGATATCGATCCGTCCAATCACGGTTTATCGTGTGACAAAGCTTTGCAGGATGACGACAGCTTGAAGATCCTCGGTATTGCCTGGAGACCCACTGACGACTCATACTGCTTCACTCTGAACCTCTCGCCTCTTTCGTCACAAAACGAGTGATGTTGTCCCAAATAGCTCGTATCTTTGACCCACTCGGGTGGCTTGCACCAGTCATAGTCATCGCTAAACATCTGATACAGCTACTTTGGTCGTGCAACGTGCATTGGGATGCACCTGTGCCTGCGGATCTGCAATCTGCATGGGAAGCGTTTTATATCACCCTCCCATCGCTGGCAGATATATCAATACCGCGCTGGCTCGAAATATCGCCGTCTAATCGTATTGAGCTCCACGGATTCTCAGATGCTTCCATGAAAGCGTACGCGGCGGTTATGTACGTCCGCACAGAATCACCGTCGGGTGTGGTCTCGGTCCACTTACTGACGGCAAAGACACGAATTGCTCCCGTGAAGCAGCTCACGATTCCTCGCCTTGAGTTATGTGGAGCTGTAATTTTAGCCCGATTAGCCACTCAGGTTCGGTCCATACCCATCTTCACAAATTGTCCACTCCAATGTTGGACCGACGCGACTATCGTGCTCGCCTGGCTTAGAGGACAACCCAACGACTGGAAGACGTTCGTCGCCAATCGCGTCGCCGAGGTACAAACCTCGCTTCCCAAGGTTTCGTGGCGTCATGTACCCGGAGCGGACAATCCTGCTGATGTAGCGTCCCGGGGTGTGTCTGCTTCTGAACTCGCATCGTCCCATACATGGTGGCATGGTCCATCCTGGTTATCCTTCGGCCCATCGAGTTGGCCCTCCGTTGATCCAACCCTGGACGATGGTGCGCCCTTAGAGCGAAAGTCAAACGTCCATCACGCGAACGTTCAACTAAACGGCGACCATCAACCTTTTCAATGCTTTTCAAGTTGGCCACGCATGTGTCGGGTTCTTGCCATCTGCCTGCGGTTTTCCGCACACTGGAGGTCCACAGTCAGGGGCCAACCGCGCATCCAAGAGCTTACTTGCGTTGCCAATCGTATTTTTTGCCTTTGCCAGGCTACCCCGTTTTGCCGGGAGGTGGCGTTACTAAAGAAAAACCCGAAAACCGACGATGGGTCACGCTTCCTGCAACGTGACCAAGCCCTGCCTAAGAGTAGTCCACTGCGTCGGCTCAACCCGTTCTTGGACGCTGACGGGTTACTAAGGGTAGGTGGACGCTTATCATTGTCTCATATGGCATATGCTGCGAAATTTCCTATAATTTTGCTTCGCGGACATGTTGCCGTCCTTCTCGCGCGGCATGCTCATGAAAGATGCCTTCACGGTGGCATCACTTTAACTTTAAGCACGTTACGTACGCACATTTGGGTTTTACAAGGTCGCAAATTAGTGAAATCGGTGGTCGCCCACTGCGTACCATGCGCTCGACAACTCGGGAGGGTCCCCGCTCAGATGATGGGTTCACTGCCGTCGGCTCGCATAAATCGTCCGT
>NW_017305568.1:138688-141413 GCF_001594115.1 Trachymyrmex septentrionalis | reverse complement strand
ATTGAATCATAGATTATTAAGGTAGGCGCTTCAATCAATCTCTACCTTAACTGATTGAAAGCAGCCCGTTCAGCATCCGTTCAGCATTCACCGTCTTAGGCTCAGGGAAGTTTTGCCGACGTGTCACTATCTGTTGGCCTTAGCCCCTCTTGGGTGACTGCATATCCAAGATATTGGTACACAAAAATGAATATTTTTTCAGGTGTAGCTCGAATTTATTTTCAACTAAAACAGTGAATACTTCCCATAAAGTTTTTAAATGAGAATCCGTCCTTACGCTGGCTATCAATATATCGTCCATGTATATGACTATGTCGCTTGCTTGCACAAGATCCAACATTACCTCGTTTATAAATCTTTGAAACCTTTGGGGGCCAATTTTTAAATGGTATTCTGATATACTCAAATTGCCCCAACGGAGTTACAAATGAAGTATACTTAATAGAATCAGGCGACATAGCCATGTGCTAGAACCACTTATACACAATTGGTCCCCGGCACCACAAAAAACCAGCCCCATCACTTCTATCCCCATCAAGCAGATACCTACTGCCACCGAATCGGCCGACTTTGCCGCTGCGCGAGAGCGAGCAAGACAGCGAGAGAGAGCACCGGTCCTTCTCGCTCTACTAGTAACTTGTAACACAAATGAGTAATAGAGCAAAAAAGACGAGCGCTCTCTCTCGCTGTCTCGCTTCCTCTACTAGTCGCTTGTTATAAGCGACCGAAAACTTAAAATGTGCTTTCTCGGCCACTCGGCGTGTTCTTGTATAAAGGAAAAAGAGACATACATACATGCTAGATAACAATAGATTTTAATAAATTTTAATAATCATATAATCCTCCCATTAATAGCAAAAATGATTTTAACGTTAAAAAAAATCAAAACGTGACGTTTTTCATGATATCTTTCCAGTGCACATATAATATTTTCTTTGATATACGCTTGTGTTGATATCTTGATATTTTTTTTTTAAATTTGAAAATTGGCACTTTACAGTCTGTTGCGCGATTCTGACCAAGAATCGGCTTGTAGCCAAAACGGACATCGTCGCTCCACCTAAGTGTACGCGATCGCACCGCGCTCCGTTGTATCAGTCACACACTTTTCGAGTCTGAATTAAGGCGGCTTGGAAAATTCAAACTTCGCGGATTTCTCCCGGAATTAGTTATCAATCAAAGCCAACTGCGGCGCAATTGTTCAAGGTCCGGGAGAAGTCTGGGAAGATTTCCGGTAGCGTCAGTCTCACACGTGCTACGATAACTTCGCCATCACGCGTGCCTCGCTCTCGGCAATCTTGTTTCTGTACACGTGCACGGCTTTTCGGCGAAATCATAAAATGTACTGCGCGTCGAATTAGAGTTCAACTGTTGTTCGGCCCGGCATAATGTATTTCTTGTTGAAAATGTACCACAGGCAATAAAGTAGTACTTGTCTGCGTGGAGTTTTGGCAACGCGCGCTTTTTATTTTGTTGTTCACCCACGATCCTGAACCTTCAGCTAGTGCTGCATTTACACAATATTGATGCGTGTCGTGCAGCATGCCCACACAGTTAAAAAGGGTAAAAACGAGAGTATTAGTCTAATTATTCATTTACTTTTTATTTTAAAAATGCATATTTTAATAATTTCATAATATTTTTTATGATATTAATATATATTAATATTTATTAATAAATATTAATAAAATATATATTAATGTTATTCGTAATATTAATATGATATTATTAATAGTCGATTATCAGTATTCTTATTATTACTGAAAAAATGTAATTTTATAATAAGAAAAAATCCAATATAGATTAAATAATTGTTTCAATTTTTTAACTATGAAATGCAAATTTTAAACATTTGATAAAAATGTTCAAATATCAACTAAGTGTTCTATAAAAAAAATTCTATCTATAATAGTACTGCAAGAATACTATTTAGAATGTGTTATTTAGTACTAATTGCAATATTTTAATTTTTTTTACTGTGAAGTACCAATTTTTAAAATTTTAAAACAATATGTGTTACAAATATCAGTACAAATGTTCTACCAAATAAATTCTATACGTATACTCGAAAAGCTATGAACTTTACGTTTGAAAAACATAATAATTTTTTTTAGTCTTAAAATAAACTTTATAAACTGCTCTTTTTGTTTTTTAATGCCTTTATTACATTTTTGTAATTTTTTGATACATATATTCAGGGATATAATGTTTCAATTTTTATTTGGCAATTATGTGAGAACTCGTATATTCGTGTATATTACATAAATTAATCCTGAACCACGCATATAAAATGAGTTTCTTACTGTGCTTTTTTAAATAATTTTCAAATTTTCTTCAGCCATAAGTACGAGGGGTGTTCAAAAAGTAAGTTTCCCTGCTCCGGGAAAAAAGCAAAACACAATTTTTAGGTTAAAGTAACATATGTATTTATTGTTTGACTTATAAACTATTTTTCTACATAGTCCCCTTGGACTTGAATACATTTTTTATATCTGTTCTGAAGCTTTGACAAACCTTGTTTATAAAAATCCGTGCCCTGTTTTTTAAAGAATAATTTAACAAAGTCTTTCACTTCATCATTTGAATTGAAGTGATGGCCACCCAAACTTTCCTTTAACTTAGGAAAAAGAAAAAAGTCACTTGGTGCGAGATCTGGAGAGTAGGGTGGGTGATCAAAAATTTCCCATTTGAATTTTTCCAGTAAGGTTTGTGTTTTTTTTGCTGA
>NW_017305568.1:127347-138588 GCF_001594115.1 Trachymyrmex septentrionalis | reverse complement strand
TGCAGATCGTTACTGTGAAGTGCTAAATAAACTTAAAAGTGCCATTAAACGAAAGCGTCCTGGAAAATTATCGAGAAAAGTGTTGCTTTTTCACGACAATGCACGGCCTCATTCAGCAAAAAAAACACAAACCTTACTGGAAAAATTCAAATGGGAAATTTTTGATCACCCACCCTACTCTCCAGATCTCGCACCAAGTGACTTTTTTCTTTTTCCTAAGTTAAAGGAAAGTTTGGGTGGCCATCACTTTAATTCAAATGATGAAGTGAAAGACTTTGTTAAATTATTCTTTAAAAAACAGGGCACGGATTTTTATAAACAAGGTTTGTCAAAGCTTCAGAACAGATATAAAAAATGTATTCAAGTCCAAGGGGACTATGTAGAAAAATAGTTTATAAGTCAAACAATAAATACATATGTTACTTTAACCTAAAAATTGTGTTTTGCTTTTTTCCCGGAGCAGGGAAACTTACTTTTTGAACACCCCTCGTACTTATGCCCTTCTTCTTGATTCCACCTCTTCATAAAATTTGTACAAATTATAGTTGGAGAACTAATTCAGAAAAATTAACAAAAAAGCGCTTTAAAATTGAAAGTTTGGGAAATAAGGAATCCACTCTTTATCAGGAACGTGGACAGGAGTCAAGTGTTGAAACTATTTCATACATTTTCACTCATTTACATATGTTACAAATCAAAATCGTTCAACAAAACACAATTGTACATGCAATGTTAATAAATAACAGGTGTGTTACATATCTTTTATAAACATTTTTGAATAATAAATCAATATTAACGTTCATATTACTGCTCGATGAAAACCGCGGGAAGGTAGTGGTTTCTTTCATTAGAAGGAAATGTAACAAATTGTCTAGTAAGTCACGTATGAACTATAACTATTTGACAATTTTTTACAATTCCAAAGGAATGAGAAAAAAAAAAGAAATAAAGCATGTGAAGCAACTTAAAAGCATTAAAACCTTAAACAAAACTTGCACAATTAATTAAAATGCTACGTACAAATAATTCAAAATAATAATAGTCACGACAAGCGAACAAAATATTAGTATGGCATATTATACATTTTTAATTCAAAACGCTAATTAATAATATTTATGGAATAGGAACTACAGTATTTAATTACTGTATTTACAGTCACAAAAACATGCATTTTGCAAAATCTTTATAAAAAATTTTTTCGCACAATGGAAAGCAAGATAATATGCGTAGGTTTGTCTTTCTCTGCCAAAATTACTCATACGTACGGGGTGTATAAATAATAAGAAAAATTATGTATATAAAATCTCATAGCATGACATCCCTTTACAGACAAACTTCGGTGAATATGTATTAGGATATTTTAAAAGATTAATCTAGACGATGTTGTTTAGTGTCATTCACTTTCAGTTCAGTCTTCGAATGCAACCTCATGCGATACAGCATTTACATTTCGACACAGAATGTATTCTACTCGAAAATTTCTCCAATAAATATTACATGTGGCTTCTTAGTAAAAATACGTAAGTCCTATAATTAATATTTTTCATTAATACAAATTACACCATCTTCTAACTTAATGCCACATCTCATAATGTAGCAAAAATGTCACTACTCGTTTTATTGACATATTAGTCATATTTAGTTCTTTAGTCATATTTAGTTTAAATTGAAATAAAGATTGAAAAAGTTGATATGTCTTATACTGACATTGTAAGTAGAGAAGTATGCAAAAGGCATTCGGAGATTTGAATCTGTCTCTCCTATGGGATATGTAGGAGATGCTGGGATTCGTAATAATAATCGGCAGCTCGAGGAAAGATGAAATAGTGCAGATCACCGATGTGTAAAAGTCGGATTTGTCGATTGAAGGGGCAGATTGCTTCGAGTGATGTCATAATCGGTAGATTCAGATTCAGCGAAGTCACTGAGGACGAATATATCGGTTTTGTAGGCGGTATGATTGACTACAATATGATCGGACAATGTTTGGCTACATGTTGTTGTTGAATTGAAGAACAATGTTGTCTAGAACTCTGACCTCTTCCCTGAACTGAGGTCTATATAAGGTTCTTGTGCCGTTCAGATTCTGTGTAGTTTCTTCGAATGGGAACATTATTGTATTATCGAGTAGTTGTATCTGTCGTTGTTTATCTATCTTCACCAATAGATTTGCGTGTCATCGCTTTCTGTCGGCAAATCTATAAATTGAATCTGCGTGGCTGTCTTTGTCCAATTTTTCGACATTTTCAGTTGGGAATTTCTCAACTTTATTTTGTTCTTCCTGAGGAACAACCAAGACAAGCTAAAGTTTTTCCGTTTTTCTCTACTTCTTTGATTCTAACGAGGCTAATGTAGCGATATTAATCATATTTATTTGACATTTACGTTCGACGTAATAGCGATAGTCAACAAAGTTTTCTGCGCTTTATACAAGGCCTGATATTCTTTGATGGAAGACTTGAAAATTGTGAGAGCTGTTTGTTTCGACTGAGCGACCGTCTTGGCGATCGACGAATTTATATTGATGATAACGACGACAGACTGGCGACTGCTTTGTTTGAACGCTTTGCACCGTTGACATAGTCGGCTCTTGCATTTACTGGACAACGATCTTCTGAATTTAAACCTGCGGCTGCCAGTTCGAGGAATGATGACGTTTTGTACGATTAACGACATGACACGACTTTGTCCTTTGGCTGTACTTACAGTGCTGCAACATTGTTATCGTTTGGTGCATATCGCTCGGCGAAACCACGTCTTGAATTATTTAATACTTATAATGTTGGTACAAAAGGTGCCCAGTGAGAAATGACTAATTGAATTGGTATCAAATTGACATGGACACGAAATCATTTTAATATCAATTACATATCTAATTGTCGATCATTTCTCGCTGGATTAGAACCTTTGTTCCAATTTAAACTAAATATAACGAATATGAAATGCAAACGAGTGATGACATTCGTGCTACATTGCGAGATGTGACTTTCAGTTAGAAGATGATGGAATATTATATTAATAAAAAATATTAATTTTTAAACTTACGTATTTTTTTTAGAAGCAGCATGTAATTTTTGGAGAAACTTTTGGGAAGGATACGTTCTGTGTCAAAACGTGAGTGCTAGATTACGTGAGGTAGCATTAGAGGACTGAATTGAGACTGAATAGCGTGAAACAGCATCGTATGGACAAATCTTGAAAAAATTCTTAAATACATATTCTCCATGTTCGTTTATAAAGAATTATCAGTTATGCGCACACGATCCATAATAGTTTAGAATTTCATTAATATTTACACCAAGATTGCATTCCGATATTCATTAGCTAGTACTGAAAATTTATGGTACACGTAATGTGTACTATTGATTTGAAGTACTCACAATGAATATCGGAACGCTATCTAAACACATACATTAAATTTAGCAGAGAATAAGAAACCAACGTGATCTTACTGATCCATTACATGAAAAATCATGTTATAAAAGCTTACAATAAAAAAAAAAGTAAATCAAACTAAAAAAAGCTACCTAAGTAATAAGTACAAAATATTGCTGTTAAAAAAAGCAATATTAACCGTCATCAAGCAGCAAAAGCAGCAAAATATTTTTTTTAACTTTATACTGTAAGATAGCAATTTAGAAATTGATAAAAAAATGAAATTAATTAATTTGGCTATTGAGAGATTTAGTTACAAATCCGAGGATGTAGAGGGATGTTCATCAGCACCAAACGCAAAAATATGTATTTTTTCTTGTGTTTGTTTTATACAAGTTCTCGGTCATGAGAGTTAAATGTCGAGCATCAACTATCATGGTTCGAGTCAATTTTCCTCTCGCCCTCAGAATTGATTTGAACACGCATAGAGATCGAACGTTATTCGGATAAAGTTTATTACGTTTCTTGGTTTTTATTTGACTTGGTCTGTCAGCATGAAAAACATTTTTTCGTTATCAGCATTAGAATTTGGAAGAGATCGAATTGCATTAACTAATTTACTTAAAACAGGATATCTAAATTTTCTGCCTTTTTAATTGCCATTATTTTTTATGTTTTATCAAAATGTAAATTAATTATTATCACTTTCTGTGCTGATGTGAAATCCTTTTTTAGACATTGCCATTTTTCATTTAATATCTTCTCATCAAATCCGCCGAATCGTTGGGCAACAAAAACAACATCCTGAATGGAATTGTTCGGGCTGTTTTTTCGTCTTTTTACTACAGAGCAAATTTTGGTTTAATTATTCTCAATTTACTCAGAAATTTGTCCTTGACAAAAAGTTTGTTACAAATTTCTTTCACAGCGATGTCATAGAATGCCAAACAATTGTCGTAAACTGATTTGACAATCTTACCCTAATCTTCTTGATTCAATTGATCAAGAAGATCTTGGCAAGCTTTTTCAACCATAATTTGATCAGGAGATAGACGATTACACGCAAGCAAAGGATTAATTATACCCATCAAAACGAAATTTAATAATGATGCTTTTACAACATTTTTAAGAACGGTTTTCAAAAGATTTTGCGCAGCTGACTGAAGTAAATGAACTTTTGTTTCTTCAGATTGAAAAAACGCATTAAACTTAAATACAATATACTTGTATTCAGCATTTACTCAAGAAACAAAAGGTACGCTTGTATTTCTGAATTTTGCATCAGAGATAGTAAAGCAGCTTGCAGACTTTAATTTCTCGCTCAATTGCTCTTCTTGCAAAAATTTTAACAGCACATCCTAATTTTTGTTGAGTCTAGCCACATATGCATGATTTGAAAGCCATCGCATTTCAGACAGTTTTAAAATTTTCCTATAAGTCCCATCAAAACTAAATGATTTTTAGAATTGGTCAAAAATACACGCGCGCTTAGGACTGCTAGAGATAAACGATGTCACTTTTCGCAAAAGCTCCTCGCATGCTTCAGGAATTGCGCTGCAAGCTGCACTTGATACTGATGCAGATGCGTGACAAGGACATGGCATCGTTATCAAATTTTTGTAATGTTTTCTGTGATTTAATTTTAAATGATTTGTATTTTCCTATTATAACAGAAGCGTTATCATAGGAAAGAGCGAAAATGTTTAAAAACGGAATTTGCTTTTTCCACATTTCGGCTCTAAAAGTTGTATATAATTTTTCGGCATTACAATCACTCGCGTCCAAATAAACTAATTCTAATAATTCCATTCGAACATTCAAAGTCTGAGGATCTACGTACCGAACAAGAAACATCATTCATTTATTATTAATTAAATCAGATTTTGTTAACAAAAATAGAAAATTTATTATTATGCAATTTTTCGACCAACCGCTCCTTTCGCGAACACATAAAATTCTTTATTACTTTTGCTGCCTTATTCCAATTCATCGTCATGCTTTTCAAGACATCGTATTTTCTTCGAAAAAAGTTTAAGATTGACTCTGCCGTTTTAAATGAAATGTTTTTCTCGACAATTAATGCTGCAAATTTTATTTTCGCGATTTTTTTCCGATCTTCAAAAGGTACAGGTTCTTCGTTATTCGTTTTCAAATCTACGCTAAAGCCCCTTTTCTGACACTCCGAAATGCTTCTCACTCACTCATGCTTCTTGCTGTTAGAATGTCGCATAAACTTGTTGAAACTATATCAAAACTTTAGATTGCAGAAGAAGTAAAAACAATTGAAAAAAGATCGTTTGCAGTCATAGTTTGAATTGTTTATTTTCAAGCCATGAATGGCAACATTTTCTTTCACGAGATTCTTTTTTAATGATATTTACTTCATCAGAGTAATTGTTTACCATGTTAATTCGATGAGCTTTTAAGCATGCTTAAAAACTCGTGATGAGCAAGAAAACATTTTATTAAAAGGAATATAAAAATATGAACTATTGTATTATCATTAAAAACTTTTTTAATCCAAGATTTACATTTCTCGTTTTCTAATTAATCATTAAAAAATTTACGTCTTTTGCGTGCTTAAAATCTATGCATTCCATATTGAAGAATACAAAAATATAGAAGAAAGAATTAAAGAAAGATATAAAATAAAGAAAAAACAGCAAGTAATGAAAACAAATAAAGTGTAACTGTAAATACCTTTACAAGAATGCACACTATTGTCTGGAAAAAGGAAGAGAAAAAGCAACGACATAACCATCACACTAATACTACATTCAAAATAAATTTTATTACAACAGAAAAACCACTTACACGTTAAATTGTACACAGAATACAAATAATAATTTAACAATATAATAACAATATAATCTTCTAATCACTACAGGAATAATCTAATTATTACAGGAATTTTAATAATCTCTAATCGCATACGTGCTAAGCACGAAACGAGTAGAAACAAATACAGATCGCGAAAAAAGATAAGTTGTGTTTATGGGAGAGTCATGAAAGTTGCGCGGCAATCGCACAATGATACGAGGGCAAGTCAATAAGTTTTTAGAAAACATAGTAAAACACATTTTTTTTTTATCGATTCATTTTTATTTCTCAACATAGTCTCCTTTCAGCTCAATACACTTGATCTAACGATTCTCCAACTTTTTCAAGCCGTCCGAATAATATGATTTGTCCAACCCTTCAAAATAAGCCTGTTTCGGGGATGAGCTGCTCTCTGGTGGTGAATCTCTTTCCTCCGAACCATTTCTTCAGGTTTGGAAACAGAAAATAGTCGCAGGGGGCTAAATCTGGCGAATATGCTGGATGGGGAAGCAATTCGTAGCGGTATTCGTTGAATTTGGCCATCGGTGCCGGGTATATGTAAACCCGTGCATTGTCTTGATGGGAGAGCACTTTCTTCTTCGCCAAATGGGGACGTTTTTTCTTTAAAATGTTATTGAAACGGTCTAGGCTGCGTAGTAATCGCCGTTGATCGTTTGCTTCGACGGAAGGTAATCGATGTGAATTATACCGCGTGCATCCCAAAAAACTGTGGCCATCACCTTTCCGGACAACTTCACGGTCTTCGCCTTCTTCCAGCTGGTTCACCCGGTAAAGTTTTGACTGTTCCTTCGTCTCGGGTGTGAAGTAATGGATCCATGATTCGTCTACAGTAATGAATCGACGCAGAAATTCATCTGGATTACGTTGAAACATCTCCAAACATTGTTTTGAAATCGTCACTTGGTCGCGCTTATGGTCCACAGTGAGCAAACGCGGCACCCATTTTGCCGATAGCTTTTTCATACCCAATTGTTCGTGCAAAATTGAAATTACTGTGCCATGTAATATGCCTGTGGTCTCAACAAGCTCACGCACTTTTACTCGTCGATCAATCAAAACAATATCGTGGACTTTATCAATGATTTCTGGCGTAGCAGCCTCAATTGGATGTCCCAAACGAAGTGCATCACATGTGGATGTACGACCATGTTTAATTCATTCATCCAATTGTATACAGTCGCAAACGCTGGTGCAGATGCGCTATGAACATTATCCAACTCGGCTTTGATTTCTTTTGGCGTTAAACCTTTCATATGTTTGATCACTGCACGAAACTCGTGTTTTTTCCATTTTGCAAAAAATACAAAGGTTGTTTGCTTTAATCGTCTACAGAAATAAAACCACGCGATGAATTCCGCTCAAAATTTGACAGTAATCAGCTAACAGATACTACTTGTCAAAAAGTAATGTGACATGTCACTGCGAGTGTCCTCTGACAAATTTTCTAAGAACTTATTGACTTGCCCTCGTATCTTTCTAACATACTTCTAGCATACTCTTCATCTCTTCCTCCTTCTCCTCTGCTATCAACACTACATCATCTGCGTACTGCAGTGAATATATTCTCTTCTCTCCTAGCCTTATCCCTCTCCACTTTACCTTACTCATTTTCTCTTCTAGATCCGCCACCAATATATTAAACAGTACTGGGTTTAACCTATTTTGTTTGGACATCTCTATTTTACCCCCCTTACTATTCAAAACCCTTTTCCCAACCCATCTGCCACTCCTACTTTACTCCTTACCTCTGTTAACATTTCCTCCATCTTCTCCACCAATCCCTCCCTTATTCCTCTTTCCCTCATAGATCTTATCAACACTCCCCTATCCATCAAATCAAATGCCGAATTGTATATCCTCAAATCCACAAACGTTACCGTCATTTTCTCTCCCTTTTTTCCAATCTGCCTTTTATATGAATTATGAGAGCTACGAAAAATACTGAGAAAGTATATATACTTTTTTTGGAACATTTAGTATTCAATTTCTGATGTATAAAATTTCTGATATAAAAAATATGTAACACTTCTATAACTCTATAATTTCTAAAAAAATATTTTCAGATTTTAAAATTTTATCAAAAATTATAGAATGAACAATTTTAGAATATCTTGTGTGACGAGCGCCAAAGAAGAATCACATCACATAAAATATTGAAATAAAGAAATATAAGCAAAATACCTCTTTACTGAAATTTGCAACGTTTATTATTCATATATAGGTCTATATTCATAATCCAATCTCACATATTCAATGTCATCTTATAAAAACGGTCATAAGGAGTGTCTATGTGAAATAAACTTTACGTTATTTAGATATAAGATCGGTCTACGAATATTGCCATTATAGTTAAATAAAAATTTATTAATAAAATTGCGGCCGAGGCTGCAATAAAATTAATAAATAGCTTCCAATTAATTTATAAATACATTATAAATTTCGTTGAATTTTAAATATGTATAGCATCTCTTTCGTCAATTAATGGCTAAAAGTCGATGCATATAATAATTAATGAGGTATCCTTAAAATTTTCTGTGTGGATTATATACGCATTTGTAACCATAACTATTATAATCAGTGTGACTGAGCAAATAAAATGCGCGATGAACATTTCATGTGCCAATCGTGCCTCTTTTCCCTTTATTTTAATAATATATAGTTTTCTGAAATTTATGTTATTATTATACATTAATTGCCAGTAAACGATTAAGACAAATAATACATTCTTATATAATTATTGCAATTAGTGTTTTACTTTTAAATCAACAATTGTAGGAAAAATAATGATTCGATAGTATGCGTCCAACTTAATCGAATTGGAAGACCAATATTTTTACATGTAAATAAAATTTTATTACTTTAATAAATTCCGAAATAAATGTTTTTATAATAATGTGTTTATCACAAATGTATTTGTTAATCATATTTTGTTTTAAATGCTTCTTTTATAACTATCATTTCAATGTATGTAAGAGTTCTGATAATTACTAAATTACGAAAGTAAGATGATTATTATACTATAATTATAAAGATTATGCTAATATAATTTTGTAAC
Source organism: Trachymyrmex septentrionalis (assembly GCF_001594115.1). NCBI lineage: Eukaryota > Metazoa > Arthropoda > Insecta > Hymenoptera > Formicidae > Trachymyrmex > Trachymyrmex septentrionalis. The sequence continues at coordinate 129,317 of NW_017305568.1, read as the reverse complement.
ATACAATTAATATTTCGTAAACTGTCGCATTTTAAAATCAATTTTGCTATTAATGGGAGGGTTAAATGGTTATTAAAATTTATTAAAATCTATCATTATCTAGAATGTGTGTGTCCCTTTTTCGCTTATACAGAAATACGCCGAGCAGTCGAAAAAGCACATTTTCAGTTTTCGGTCACTTATAACAAACGACTAGTAGAAGAAACGAGAGACAGCGAGAGAAAGCGGCCATCCTTTTCACTCTATTACTCGCTTGTGTTTACAAGTTATTAATAGAGCGAGAAGGATGCTGCGCTCTCGCGCAGCGGCGAAGTCGGCCGACTTGGTGCCAGTAGGTGTCTGCTTAGTAGGGATAGATGTGGTGAGACTGGTTTTCTGTGGTGTCGGAGATCAAATATGCATCACTAGATAGAACTCGTCTTTTAAATCCAATGTACTATAAAAGCGCTTGCCCCTCAACATATCCAACTGATCCTCGGTCAAAGGAAGAGGATAATTATCTCTCGCAATTATCTTGTTTAAGGCGCGGAAGTCCACGCACATTCATGTATCTCCATTTTTTTTTTATTTCAATACAATGGGCAATGTATATTCAGAGATTTATTATTCCTTTTGTAAGAAAATTATTTAGAATTTCCTGCACCTTTGCCTTATCCGCGAAACTCAGCCATCGTGGATCAAATTGAATAAGTTGATTATTCTTTAATGTGATGACGGCTTCTGCATAGTGTCTGAGTTGCCTAGGGTGTTCTGGCTCGCTATAAAATTCTATAAAGATTTTCTTAAATGGTAACTGATCTTCTAACGAGATCTTAGTATTTATATAAATTTGATCTACATCTAAAATTTGTTCGATGCTTATACTTAAGATTTGCATTACCGCTTTGTCGTATGAAAAACTTTTATTTAGCCGAATGATTATTTTTTTAGGTCAAGAACGTTTTGATAGTATCGGAGCACACATTATCTTATCCAATACTACACCGAACGTTATTCCTCTTATTTCTCTTACCAATTTAATTCTAGCTTTTATTAATTATAATTCCTTCGATATGAAGCTTAGAAGGGCTTAATTCGGTAATAGTGGCACGCGCGCGCACGCTCCTTCTCGGGTAATGCTAATACGGCGGTAAAATTTTAAGAAATTTTCAGAGAAAAGACTACATGATTCACTACTTACTTTAAATCACTTAGTGAAAAAAATTGTAGCATAATGATAAAAAATCATTTTAATGAGAAAATGTTAAACTTTACTTACAATTAAAGAAGTTATGGCTTTAAAATGTTTTTTCGTACATCGCTTTACGATTCTTCTCGGAGATATGTGAAATTTACATTTGGTTTTTTTAACGCTGATTTTAAGTGATTCTAATTTTATTCAATAGCTGCATGCAAACTTCAAGATACAATAACTTCGTCAAAAATTGTCATATCGGGATCTTTAAAAAAGCATTTTACAGGTTGAAACGTCTATTTTTTAGATCGCTACTTAAAAAACGATCTTATGGAGATTTCATGAAATTACACAAACATAAATAAACATACAAAATCTCAAAATTTTTTACGAAATTTACGAAGTTCCACGGAGTGAACTAAAAATTGTGTACAAATGCGATTTACATCATTCGAAAGAGTGAATCTTTACCTTTAATTTGCTTTTTTACGAAGCTTCGTATGATTTTTTTTCATCGAGTTTTTTTCATCTCGCATGACATTGCAACTAACTATTGCATCCTAGACAAACCATATAAGTATGCACAATAACACTACTCAAATAAATGTAAGCTAATTGTTAATTGAAAATCGCTAGCTTCCACTTTTTTTTAAGTTACCCCTCGCATCAACTTCCCTCTAATTCCCGAGATCGCACGAGGTTCAGTCCCGGGTCAAAAGGATTAAGTTCCTTGACCCAAAAAGTAGGACCGACGCACTGTCCCTCGGAACAGGTGCCATAGCATTCTTTCAATGGG
>NW_017305568.1:124074-127247 GCF_001594115.1 Trachymyrmex septentrionalis | reverse complement strand
GTAGGACCGACGCACTGTCCCTCGGAACAGGTGCCATAGCATTCTTTCGGAGCATTGACCCATATTCCGGGACCGAAAAGGTGCATGCGACTCACAGGTGTCCGCCTCTTCGCGTATATCTGTGAAATTGAGTCTAACCGTCCTTCCACACTCCATTTTCTCTCCTTGTCTCATTAACCTAGTTTTAAGGGTTTGGACGTAACAGCATTCTTGTAACAACATCCTATTATATTTTAGGGGCTCGTCCGGATCGACGCAGTCGGATTGAGGTATCATGAGGAAAGGCAGTGAGACAGTGAGATCGCGAGATCGCGAGAGAGAACGAGATAATGAGAGACAGCGAGACAGTGAGACCGTGAGATCGCCAAAGAGAGCGAGGTCGTGAAAGACAGTGAGACAGTGAGACCGCGAGATCGCGAGAGAAAGTGAAACGGTGAGAGACAGTGATGCAGCGAGAAACAACGAGAAATAGTAAGAAATAAGTAGAGAAGATAAGTAATAACAGGGAACCGAACGATTTTACCATCGTTGAGCTGAAAGAGAAGCTGAAGGAGTTAGGATTGAGTGCGACAAGAAATAAGCCCGTTGAGTTGATTGTTTGGTTGGCTGAAGCGGACCCGACGGGCATGTGGATGCGAAACGATCTGGAAGCCGTAGCAACAGGCTTGATGGGCACGGCGGCTACTCCGACCGTCACCGATTATCAGAGAGAAATCGAGCTGTGTCGACGAGAAAAAGAGCTTGCAGATCACGAGTTAGCCATTACTAGAGAATTGCAATTATTACGAGGAACGCAGCGACTGAATGTATCCGACAGAGAGCAGTGAGTAGAACGAGACTCAATGGCAGTATCATCGAAGCTGAGTATTGCAGCCATATATGCAGCGGATATGTTAGGCCATATCAACGAAGATACGAGCAACTATGAAAATTGGAAGCGACAATTGATATTATTAAGGAGAGTTGACGGAGAGTCATATGAAAGTTCTTATTAGTATGAGAAAAGGCTGAAACTGAAAGAAAAGGTTCTAGAATGGTTCTATTTCGATCTTACCCTTATAAAGTCTACTGTCAACGATTTACTGAGTTACGTGAGATGTTCGACCATCATCCAAGCAAGGTAGAACTGAGAAAAATATTTGAGTAGAGGGTCTGGCAAAACGCTTCATGAATATGTTCACGCGAAGACCTCGCCAACCGAGTTCCCATTAATGCGGACGAAATACTGGATTACATCGTAGACGGTATACCAGTTGCGAGTTTGAGAGACCAAGCACGTATTGCAATATTTACATCGAGAGCATCCTTACTTCGAGCTTTTGAGAAGGTAAACCTGAGAGAAAAGTACCCAGCGGGCGTCACGAAGAAGTCGGAGACAAAGTATGGTCATCAAGATACAAGGTGGACAAGAAGGAGATGTCGCAAACGAGAGTCGGTGTTTCAATTGCGGCCAACGGAATCACGTGGATGCAGATTGTCCAACAAAGGCGGAAGGACTAAAGTGTTTTAGTTGTGGTGTGCGCGGACATATCTCTTCCAAGTGCGTTAAAAAGCAAAAAGCGGTGAGCGACGCTGACATTGCGCGAGACGCGCGCAAGAGATACATGAAAGAGGTGTTGATTAACAATCAAAAAGTAGAGGCACTCATCGATACCGGGAGTGATATTTGCATAATGCGAACCAGTACATTAGAATAAACGCACCGAGATTAGAGAAAGACAAGATTCGTTTTCACGGTATTGGTTTCTGTGAGACAATACAACTTTAGACAAATTTAATGCGATTGTAACTATTGCCAATAACGATTATTCAATACTTATTCATGTAGTTTCAGACACGCTCATGAAACACAGTTTATTCATTGGTGCAGATTTTTTAGATACTTGTTAAAATTACGATAAATGCCGGAGATGTTACTATCGATATCCCAGAGCTTATTTCAGAGAATAAAGAATTTCGCGAGATGTGTCATATGAATTTAGATTTTAATGAGACAAATGAAATAGACGTAACGCACGTGTCAGATACGAGACATAAAGACGCGATTGAAAATTTGATTAACGAGTATAGGCCCGAGAAGACGTGAGAAGTCGGATTAAAGATAACTTTATTGTTAAAAGACGATGAGCTTATGTATCAGAGAGCAAGGCGACTGTCGCCATTAGAGAGAGAGAGAGAGAGAGAGAGAGAGAGAGCCATTAGTGAACACGCAAATCGACGAATGGATACGTGAAGAGATCATACAGCCATCCTTATCGGAGTATGCGAGTCTAGTTGTATTGGTTAAAAAGAAGGATGGGACAATTTGATTGTGCATAGACTATAGACAATTAAATAAAAAAATAGTTAAAACACGTAATTTTGCATTTTGCTGGTAGCAAAATGAGATATACGAGGATGGTCCCAGAAGTACCCGACCTAACAAAGAAAACACAAAAAATTTGGGAAAAAATATCTTTATTTCTCAACATAGTCTCCTTTTAGCTCGATACACTTTTCCCAGCGATGTTCAATAGCTTCGATGGCCTGTTAGTAAGAACCGTTGAACTCCTCAAAATAGCCATTAACCGCAGACTCCACCTCTTCATTGTTGGTAAATCTTCTACCACCGAGCCATTTTTTCAAGTTTGGAAAGAGAAAATAATCCGAGGGGGCTAAATCTGACGAATAGGGTGCATGGGGAAGCAATTCGAACTTTAACTCAACATCCTCTCGACGCTGCTTTTGTTCGATTGTGAGCAAGCGCGGCACCCACCTTGCGCACAGCTTTCTCATCTCCAAATTTTCAGCCAATATGCGATGTACAGCACTTTTTGAAATGTTTACCATAAACTCTGAAATTTTGACAGAATACGAGGGTGGTCCCAGAAGTACCCGACGTGACGTACAGATGGCGGTTGTTGTATAAAAAAAATCACTGTAGGGGAAAGCACCAACTTTCTAAAGCTTAACTATGAAGTTTGAAGACGCTACGTTGTTCAATATTTGTTTGGCAGCCATCAATAGTGGACGATCTCGGTGAATTTGCAAAGATGAAAAAAATTGGTCATCGTTATGTGATACAATACTTTCATTTGAAAGGTCTTAGCCCAACCAATATCAAAGCCGAGCTGGATTCTACTCTGGAGAAGTCTGCTCCTTCGTTTACAATATATATTTAAATATATTACAAT
>NW_017305568.1:116209-123171 GCF_001594115.1 Trachymyrmex septentrionalis | reverse complement strand
TGTTTTCTTTGTTAGGTCGGGTCTTTTGGGACCACCCTCGTAGTCATCGGAGATCATGTCATAAGGGGTTGTCTTTTCGCAGATGTGAATCCTCTCGATATTAAATCAATGGAGTTTGCCGAGCCTTTGACGTGCTTCCAATGGACAGCAGGCAAAACCGCGATGATCTCGATCGTGCAATAGGACACAAAAGGTTTCCAATGGGATAAATCTCCTCTTAACCAATACAAAACAACCATGGAATCGGACCACGCATAAACCCTGTCAATTCTTGTTGAAATGGCTCGCTTCACATTGCTAAGTAATCTGGCTAATAATAAAGCGCTGCATAATTCTAGTCGAAGTACAGATTGTTTTTTTAAAGAGGCAACTCTTGCCTTTGAACACAATAACATAGACGATATTTCGCTAGAATCTGATCTAATTAATTGTATATACGAGGGTGAATCAAATATTAACCGGAATTCTTTTTTAATATTTATTTATTTATAAAACAATACAAAAATACTGTTGATTATTTTTCTACATAGTCTCCTTCACGCTCTACACATTTTTTCCAGCGGTTTGGAAGCTTGTTAATTCCTTGCTCGTAGAAACTTTGAAGTTGAGTCACCAACCAATTGCGCACGAATTCCTCAACATCTTGATCGTTGTCAAATCGTTGGACGTCGATTATGACTCACATTTTCCACTCTTTCTCGTCCACTCTTAAACTTTTTGGCCCAATCAAACACTTGAGTTTTAGACAGAGTATCATCCCCATACTGAACCTTCAATCGAGTCAAAATTTCGCACGGTTTAACGCCTTCCTTAGTTAAAAACTTTATTATAACCCGTTGTGCAACGGACGCTGGAACCTGTTGCTCACTCATAGCTGTACTGGCGAATTGACTGAGTCAAACAGCTCACCAAGCGTTTTCCCCACTCCTGATACACTACACTACAAGAACCTACACTGTGAGAGCGCTCGTGGTTGGCTAAGAAAAGTATTTGTAAAATTCCGGTTTATATTTGATCCACCCTCGTAAATACACGCACCATATGTGCTCTTTGAGACATCACTGAATCCATGCATGTAAACTTGACTATTATCTAATGAGCTGACAATTAATCAAAGTATACACAACATTTTTACATTCCTTAAGTTTGTTTGAAACTTTCTCCTATCGCTAAAGAAAGTTTCGGGAAGGGGCTCGTCTCAATCTGCTTTGATCTTCCACAAATCTTGCATGAAGATTTTTGCGATCGTTAAGGCCGGACCGATTAGACCAAAAAATCGAAAAATTTGCTTATTGCTGACAATATTTCGCGTTTCGTAGATGCACTCATTATTATTTGAGCTGTAAATCGAAATGATGATTCATCTGTGACGGATTCTACTGAAGTCGCAGCGTTCGAATAATATCATTGGCGTCAATATTCAAACTAGTGTGTAGATTCAAGTATTAGGTGCTTGAATTAATTTTTGCAGTTGACCGGGAAAGGTCAGTATTTGTATTATTTTAACATCGAAAATGATTATTGATATATATGAAAGTACTGTTAATAGGCTTTAATAATCAATATGTAACAGTTGATTGGATGCAAAGAATAAAATTTTTCATTTTATTAAAAATGTTGGGTTTTGTATCAAAAAAAGAGCATTTGCAGTAAGCATTACTTTTCTATTTTAATCTCAAGAAATCTGCTGCTGAAAGTCATTGTTTGCTAGCGAAGGCTTATGAAAAGCATGCTTTTTCTGAAATAACTTGCAGAGATTGGCTTAGAAGATTCAAAAACAACGATTTTGACGTGATTGACAAAGATCGCCCTGGTCAGTCAAAAAAGTTTGAAAATAGAGAATTGAAAACATTATTTCAAGAAGATTCATGTCAGACGCTCAAAGAGTTATCGAAAATATTAAATGTTGATGAGCCAATTGTTAGCAAACGTTTAAAAGCAATGGGAATGATCCAGAAGCAAAAAACAGGGTCCCACATAAATTAAGAGAAAGAGACTTTGCGAAACGTTTAGTCATTTGTGAATTGCTTCAAAGACAAAAACGGAAGTCGTTTTTGCATCGAATTGTAATTCGTGATGAAAAATAGATTCGTTACGACAATTCTAGCGCAAGAAATCATGAGTGCATCCCAGTGAACCATCAATATCAACGCCAAAATAGGATATTCATGGAAAGAAGATCATGCATTTGGTGGGATCCGAGGAATGAGGCGGTGCTGAGACTGCTGAGGATTGGCTCCCAATACGCAGCGATGATGCAGCGCCTCATTGTATCGAACACCATTCGCTGGTCACGTGACATCTATGTGGAGCATGTGTTCGGCATCCGCCAATACCTGGCTCCTCCCCGTCTCTCTGGCGATCGTCTCGCGACACCGCCACGTGCGGTTCGTTGACGCTGGGACGCCGAGGAAATATGTGTGCAGGATGCGGCGCGTTGCGATTCGTTGAGTGTAAGTGTCGCGTAACTTATTTTGTGATTGTCTTGGCCCTCCTTTTTTAAACTTTATGAGAGAGAGAGTGGCTCCATGTCCAACTTTATTTATTTTATCTTATACTTAGAACTTTTAATTTTTAATTCTTTTATATTTTGACTGTTAGACGGGGCCCCTCTTTACTAGTTTTATTTATTTATTTGTTATGTAGTATACGCGGTATACTATTGTATCCGATTTTATTTCTAGCTATGCTATTTTTATTCTTATTTTTTATTTTTACTTTTATCTTTTGATTTTGTATTTTTTTTTATTTTTTTTATTTTGTTGTTATTTTATATATATTATCTATTTTATCTATGTTACCTATTTTATTTATTTATTCTATTTATTTATCTATTTATTACCTATGTGCTTTTCTGTCTGTGGGGCCCTGACTGTTCGAGTGTGAATGCCGCATTTAAACAATATTGTTTTTTAAACGAGTGTGACTGTGTTCGCGATTTACATCTTTAATTTTATTGCTTAGTTAGTGGCTCACTGCCACGCGTGCTCCTCCGGGTCTTTTATGCTTTGACAATTTATCTGTGATATCCCGGAGGAGCCGTACAACTGTGATAATATACCTCTCCGGCCTGCGAACCAGGGAGGAATAATTATTTGTGATATGCTCAGGCTGGGGGGCTTGCCCCCCCAGCCTTTAGTTGTAACGCCCATGCGGGGGGGGGCCTTTGTCCCCCGCAATAACTTATTTAAGTTTGCGCGCGGCCTAGCCGATTATTTTTTGTATTATCCCAAAGGGGAAATGTCCCTCTGGGGAATTTCTTTGAAAATAAAAATGAGCTGCTGTAACCGAGTCAAATCATCAATGCTAAACGCTACCGATGTTAATTTCTCATTTAAATCAAGCACTCAAAAAAAAACCCCCGCAATACACCAAAAGTGTGACAAAGTTATTTTTTTTATGATAACGCTAGACCACATGTTGCAGAAAGAAGGCCAACCCGGTTTTTTTAAAAAAAGAGGGCATGCCGGTAGACTCTCCATCCGCCTGCTGTCCCATTTGCTTGTTGGATCAGGCGCTTTGCAGGCGGGGAAATTATTTGAGAGAATCATCGCGATCCGCATTATCCGGCATTTGGCCCAGGGTGATCCCGGACTAAATTATGACCAATACAATTCCGAGCGGGTAGATCGACGGTGGACGCCATCATGTGTTTAAGGGTCCTTTCGGACGAAGTGCTGGAGGGGAGTGGAGTTATGATGGCGGTGTCTCTAGACATCGTCAACGCTTTCAACTCCATCCTCTAGGATTGTATAAAGGGGGCCATGAACTTCTTTGGCCTTTCCAAATATTTGCAAGTCCTGCGGAATTACTTCCGGGGTTGTGTGGTCCAATTCACAGATAGTAGAGTGAGACGAGAAGGAGTCTGTCGGCTCTCATGCGGAGTTTGGTTCTTTTGTGGAACCTTGGCTATGATGCGATTCTATGCACCCCCGTCTCCATAGGTTGCCACCTTATCTGTTATGCAGATGATACCCTCGTTGTGGTTGGGATAGCTGGGGAGAGACCGCTGTCCGTGCCAAGATGGCAGTCTAAAGTATCGTGCGAAAGATAGGAAGCAAGAGAAGAGATTGAAGGTGGTCCAACAGAAGACGGAGATCCTCTTCTTCCATAAAAAGGGGGCATGGGAGCCACTTCCAATTGATATTAGTGTAGGGACAGCCCACATCCCGGTGGGTCCCAAACATAAGTATTGTACTTAGGGCTCACTGTCGACGAACTTTGGGAATTCCTATCGCACTTTCAGGCGGTTACCCCCAGAGCGGGTAGAATCACACAGGCACTATGTCGGTTCTAGCGCCCATGTGAGACGCCTTTATGTGCACGCCATGCAATCGATGTTACTTTACGCGGCGCCGGTGTGGGTCCAAAAAATGGAGATCAGCAGGCGCCTACAGCACCTTGTAAATATCGTGCAGCGTACACTTGCTGCGCGGGTGACCTACCGCACGGTGTCCTTTTGGCCTGCAGGCCACTGAGCGCACCGGGATATATGAAAGAAATCGGAGCGAATGGAGGCATTCTCACAGCAAGAGTCGTAGATATTTTGAGGGAACATGAGAAGGGCAAAATGATTCGGGCTTGGGAAAACAGCTTCTGAGTCCGAGCTGCCCCGGGCGCAGACCGGTCCAGCCGCATCTTAAGAGATAGCTGGACCGCCGCCGAAATGGGCTGTCTTAAATGGCAGTCATGCGACCTTTGTTCGGCACAGTTGCTTCAGTGATTACTTGCATCGCATTCAGAAGGAGGAGACATTGGAGTGGATTTGGCGCTCCATATTTTTGTTACGTCCAGCGGACTCCCACGACTCTTTTTTTTTCATGGAGATCTGGAATTCGTCGAAATACTAAAATTTTTTCTTTTATTTCTTTTTTTACACTAAAAACTAAAACGAGGAATCCGGTATCTCCTCGTGAATGTCGTTCCGAGATAGACTAAATTAATAATAAATATGTATTGAAAGCGTAAGATGGCGTAAGATGGCGTAAGATGGCGGCACCAAGATTAACGGTCAAATCGCAGACGATTCTCACGAATCCGTGATTACAAAATTCAAGAAGAAACACGCAACGTTTAGGGGTAGATTCTGGGTGGTCTCGTGGCGACGATGCATGCGCGCCTTCTTGGCGCACGTACGTTTTCCCATAAATTTTAAGATTATAAAATTTTGGAGGACACTTTTCCACTACAGACTTCTGTCAACATCATTTTCTTCCCCAAGATTTTGACCAATTCGAGAGCAAAGGAAAATCCTACTACTAGTTAACGAAACCTATTCCACCAATCCGAATCTGAGTAATCGGGGACGATTAGTATAAAAATTGCGGTTCCGCGGCCTTAGGAGTGATTTTTCTCTGAGTTTTGAGAGGTTACAGTTGTCGCGATATTCGAAAAGCTTCCAGCCGATTTCCGAAGTCCTCTCTCGCCAGTAGAGTCAGTGCGTCTACTTTAAATCAATGGCATTCTCAGTGCATCAATCTAAGATTCAACGGCATTCCTCAATCGGGGAAATTCACGAACCTGAGCCACAGCATTTTACGGTCGACGCCACCTTCTCCGACGGTTTCTTAGGCACCCTACGTGTCGCCATCTCCGAGCAGTAAGTTTTGATTTCGTTACATTGGGTGGTTCCTCCCCTTCTTTCTTTTTTCTTTTTTTTCTTTTTTTTTGGGTCCCATTTTAAAGACTAAAATTTTAGTGCGTTCACGCCGTTCTTTCGCCCTTCGTCGCCGCCGCCTAACAGTGACTAGCAAATCGCGTCGACTCTCTGCCCGTGTCCGCTAAATAATCTCGATAACCTCGCGAGAACAAATTTCAATTCAGCCATCGGTCCGGGAACAGATTCCGGCCGTACAGTTTCCCATTGCAACTCTATCCCCACCGCTTGAAAATTGCTATTCTCCTGTCTTCAATCCGTCTTCAGTTTTCTCCGCTGATTTTGTCCCGCATCCATCATCACCACCCCTGATTACACAACTTCCCGTCTCTGATACCACCTCCTCAATTCCATACGTTCAACCCGATGCTTACTCTCTCCCTGGGCACTTTCCTCTCCTTTTCCATGATGCCCAGCAATTAGAGTACATGTCCTATTTTATCCCCTCCTATGATGACCGAGTAATAGTGAGCATCGCAGGATCCGATGGCCTATTTTCGGTCCCTATACCATCCCTTATTCCCTTTGATTCTTTCTCTCTCCAACCGTATGACCCGATGCAATTCTAATTTCCCTTTTTCCTTTCAAATTCTTCCATATTAGAAATATTATCCGCATTCCGAGTCTCTTTACACACACACACACGCGCGCGCGCGCGCGCGCGCACTCACACATTCATAAATCCGCACACATAATTTAGACTAGAGAACCAAAAATTGTATAATATTTTTTTTTCTTATTTACTCGACAAAATTGTATCTTTTATTTTTTTCATATTCAAAGAAAATGTATCACTCAATATTATCTTTTTTTTATTATACCATTATTAAATTAACCTCTCGGTTAATTAACCTCTCGTTTATTTAAGAATAACCTCTCCTTATATTAGTTAGCTCTCCCGCGATTGCACTTCGCCCTCTCCCCGATCACTTGGATTAAGTTCTATGACCGATAATCAGAGCATATGGCCGTACTGGCGCATCTGGCGTTAAAGTGCGTCCTCTTGTACACTGATCCAGTTTAGGACCTTTAAAAGTAGGTCCAACTCGCGTGTCCGTTTAGCGGAGCATGAGCAGAGGTTTTCACTTCGTCCTCCGCTCGAACCCCGGCTCGTTAAGAGCCTCAGGACGAAGCGAAGTGCCTCCCGATTTGCGTCAGTCCTTCCCCACTGTTCCCTTGCGGTCCGGAGACTGGACACGGCCAAATCGGTCTAATAATTCGATTCCCGTTGTGTTCACCCCCTCAGCTCCGCATGCGCGCGGAGCTTGAACGTAACACTGTACAGTCGCCTAGAACGAGCGCCGAG
>NW_017305568.1:110128-112754 GCF_001594115.1 Trachymyrmex septentrionalis | reverse complement strand
GCGTAAGATGGCGTAAGATGGCGTAAGATGGCGGCACCAAGATTAACGGTCAAATCGCAGACGATTCTCACGAATCCGTGATTACAAAATTCAAGAAGAAACACGCAACGTTTAGGGGTAGATTCTGGGTGGTCTCGTGGCGACGATGCATGCGCGCCTTCTTGGCGCACGGCACGTACGTTTTCCCATAAATTTTAAGATTATAAAATTTTGGAGGACACTTTTCCACTACAGACTTCTGTCAACATCATTTTCTTCCCCAAGATTTTGACCAATTCGAGAGCAAAGGAAAATCCTACTACTAGTTAACGAAACCTATTCCACCAATCCGAATCTGAGTAATCGGGGACGATTAGTATAAAAATTGCGGTTCCGCGGCCTTAGGAGTGATTTTTCTCTGAGTTTTGAGAGGTTACAGTTGTCGCGATATTCGAAAAGCTTCCAGCCGATTTCCGAAGTCCTCTCTCGCCAGTAGAGTCAGTGCGTCTACTTTAAATCAATGGCATTCTCAGTGCATCAATCTAAGATTCAACGGCATTCCTCAATCGGGGAAATTCACGAACCTGAGCCACAGCATTTTACGGTCGACGCCACCTTCTCCGACGGTTTCTTAGGCACCCTACGTGTCGCCATCTCCGAGCAGTAAGTTTTGATTTCGTTACATTGGGTGGTTCCTCCCCTTCTTTCTTTTTTCTTTTTTTTCTTTTTTTTTGGGTCCCATTTTAAAGACTAAAATTTTAGTGCGTTCACGCCGTTCTTTCGCCCTTCGTCGCCGCCGCCTAACAGTGACTAGCAAATCGCGTCGACTCTCTGCCCGTGTCCGCTAAATAACCTCGATAACCTCGCGAGAACAAATTTCAATTCAGCCATCGGTCCGGGAACAGATTCCGGCCGTACAGTTTCCCATTGCAACTCTATCCCCACCGCTTGAAAATTGCTATTCTCCTGTCTTCAATCCGTCTTCAGTTTTCTCCGCTGATTTTGTCCCGCATCCATCATCACCACCCCTGATTACACAACTTCCCGTCTCTGATACCACCTCCTCAATTCCATACGTTCAACCCGATGCTTACTCTCTCCCTGGGCACTTTCCTCTCCTTTTCCATGATGCCCAGCAATTAGAGTACATGTCCTATTTTATCCCCTCCTATGATGACCGAGTAATAGTGAGCATCGCAGGATCCGATGGCCTATTTTCGGTCCCTATACCATCCCTTATTCCCTTTGATTCTTTCTCTCTCCAACCGTATGACCCGATGCAATTCTAATTTCCCTTTTTCCTTTCAAATTCTTCCATATTAGAAATATTATCCGCATTCCGAGTCTCTTTACACACACACACACGCGCGCGCGCGCGCGCGCGCACTCACACATTCATAAATCCGCACACATAATTTAGACTAGAGAACCAAAAATTGTATAATATTTTTTTTTCTTATTTACTCGACAAAATTGTATCTTTTATTTTTTTCATATTCAAAGAAAATGTATCACTCAATATTATCTTTTTTTTATTATACCATTATTAAATTAACCTCTCGGTTAATTAACCTCTCGTTTATTTAAGAATAACCTCTCCTTATATTAGTTAGCTCTCCCGCGATTGCACTTCGCCCTCTCCCCGATCACTTGGATTAAGTTCTATGACCGATAATCAGAGCATATGGCCGTACTGGCGCATCTGGCGTTAAAGTGCGTCCTCTTGTACACTGATCCAGTTTAGGACCTTTAAAAGTAGGTCCAACTCGCGTGTCCGTTTAGCGGAGCATGAGCAGAGGTTTTCACTTCGTCCTCCGCTCGAACCCCGGCTCGTTAAGAGCCTCAGGACGAAGCGAAGTGCCTCCCGATTTGCGTCAGTCCTTCCCCACTGTTCCCTTGCGGTCCGGAGACTGGACACGGCCAAATCGGTCTAATAATTCGATTCCCGTTGTGTTCACCCCCTCAGCTCCGCATGCGCGCGGAGCTTGAACGTAACACTGTACAGTCGCCTAGAACGAGCGCCGAGCCTTAAGTATGATATTGGGAGCAGATCTGTTCCTTCCGAGCCTATTCGGTAAAATGTTTGAGAAGCACGAATACTGGAGGGCGATAGACTGCTTCTGCTTCTCAGTCAAAAGCAAAAAAGGCGGATGAAAGAATCCGAAGAAGAAGGCACCATAATCCTCCCCCCTCCCGACACTTAAAATATAGCGTGAGAAATTGTGGGAGGTGAACCTCCCCTCTTCAATCTTGCTGCAGGTCGGAGGAAAATCCCAACTTTCTTTCTCAGGAGCAGGACAAGAACGCCGAATCTCGTCATGCGAGAATGCGTTGCCAATCTCGGTCCGCGGGGTGCATTAAGACTTGACAATTTTTTGTAGGTCATTACGGCTACCTTGTGGAATCGAAATCGTACAATAATGTCAATTGAATTATCTTGCAATAATTCAACTAGCAATGCATCGTTCAAAGCCGTTTCACTATTATTCTTGACAGAAACATCAAAGATAACTCATAGCTTAGTGCTACTGCTGCTCTCTTTGAACATTCCGTGATGAAAGAGATAAATTACATTTTCAGAGCTTGAGGCTTATTTATAACTGACATATGTTCCAGTTCTACATATTCGGACTTAATATATCACTCA
>NW_017305568.1:105322-110028 GCF_001594115.1 Trachymyrmex septentrionalis | reverse complement strand
TGAGGCTTATTTATAACTGACATATGTTCCAGTTCTACATATTCGGACATAAACTTAATATATCACTCGCGAAACACCTCATTTACCTTTGAATTTACGTTCAAGTTGATACAGTCTTTTTAAGGCTATGTCCTTGATATCTCTGATAGGCATATTCTTGCGAAGGAGTAACCTTACTATAAATCTACGGTGATTTGTTTGCATAGTGGTTTGTACGAAATGCTGCTCATAATATGTTTCATTGGTTGATAACTTTCGTGTTTCATCGCAGCTGTAGCTTTTCAACTTCCAAAACTTCTCCAAATTTTAATTTAAAGCGTCCTCGGTTTTTAATGAGCAAGTCATCGCGATCAATGCCTTTTGTTTTTAAAATTGATCTTTCATCTCAGCGGATAGCATTAACCCTGCTACTATCCACTCGAATTTAATATTTTGCAATATTAATTAATACTTGCCAAGCTCGATTTTGCCCGATTCTAGCAAATCAAAGAAAAATTTGGCATCAATCAATAAATCTATCAAACTAATCTTAAAAAACTCGGAATCAGTCAATTTAAAATTGCTAGAAACTTTCAACTGTTTGGGATCTATTTTACGAGATGGTAAATTTTTAGTAATCTTAGGTATGATTAAATATTACGTAAGGATCTCGAAGTTGAAATATCTTAACTTGATGTGCACATCGCAAGAATTATTAACCTTGTTTTCCATCTCGTTCAATCCAGTAACGATTTCGGAAACTTTATCACTCTTTAATCCTAATTTAGTACAAACTGCTTGCGTGATAAAGTTTGCCTCGTTTGCGCTATGAAAAAATACGCGTAATAAAGTATCGATTCTATTGAGCTGAACCCCTTCTATGACGCCTGTCGTCACAAGCATTTAACGCCCTTTCAACTTACTTGACGAGTGACAAACGGAAACATTATTGGCTAAATGCTCGCTATTAGATTTATCCTGGGATTCAGAACCTCCAGATTTTACTGGAGAGACTTGATCATCTTATGGTATGTGGCATAAAATGTTATGCTTTTCCTCGCATTTCTTGCAATGGCTCATCCTGCACGCCTTAACATAATGATCATTTTTTAGGTAATTTAGGCAAAATCTTAATTGCTTTACTTTCTTGATTCGATCAATTATCGGCTACAGGATTAGAAACTTCTCACAGAAATATGTATAACGGTTGCCATTGTAAATAACACTTATCTGAGTTAATAGAGGCTGTCAAAACTGTTTTTTACTTGTCCCTTGGCCATGGAATGCGATTTTAGTCCTGTCGCAAAAGGTCCCTTGCCACCTTGTTTGCCGGATTTCTCTATCTTTACAACTATCCTCAATTCAATTTGTTGTAACGTCTGGCATTTCTGTCGAAGAAATTATAGCATGTCAGTCAGCGTTATAACTTCTTGTACCGCGCCTTATATGTTGTATCAACGTGGTAATTGTTGTAATAATTATATGATCGCGTTTGTGTTACCGGACCACAGTCGCACCTTACAAAATCGTTTCAATAAAGTTTTCACTTTAAAGTATCTTTGTTCAAAAGTCTCTTTTTCCGCCTTATCCTCGTCAGTTAATTCGTCAGTTAATCCGTTTTCTTATAATAATTGTATCTAAATAGCCTCAAATATGATAAATCTTTAACTTTTTCTCATGTCTGCTTGTTTTTTGTTGAGTTTACCTAGCTTTTCAACGATCTGCGTTATCTGCGTTCTCAATCTCGTGAACTTCGCCATCATGTAACCACGTGCTTTGCGATTGATTACGAGTTCTGACATTTTGAATGTCGTATCTTGCTAATTTGTCTTACCTAATTGCCGAATTTCCAGATCAAATCCAGATCGCAATCGTATCATGTCCAGAGAGATCCGGTCAATGTGTAATATTGTAAATGTATAGTTTTACCTTGGTGAAAATTTTTGTTCATAATTTTTATATAAATTGGAACATATTTCAAAAATACTCAAAAATATTTGGAAAGTTTACATCTACTCTCAGAATTTTTTATACAGATGAATTTTGAAATATTCTGAAATTTCTTAATCTATAATTTTTAAAAAATATTTTTAAATGTTTTAGATTTTATAATATTTTATCAGAAATTATACTTACAAAAGATCTTAGAAATTTTACAATATTTCATAAAAGGAATTAGGCGCAATAGAATTTTCAAAAATTCGAAAATTTTTTTTTTTGCTTAAATGATATTGTACTTTAGGATCGTAGAAATAAGATATAAAACGTTTCATAGATAGGAAAAGTTTGTAACAGCTCATTAAGAAGAATCTACCGAGGCGCCTCTCAACGCACGTAAAGTGCCTTGAGCGCCTTTAGTGTGTCCGACCTTATTATGCTTGTATTTTTGTGGCTAAGCATTTGACGTAAAAAAAGAACAATCGAGGATCTTCTGGATTATTATCAAAAAAACAAGAAAACAGTCTGGAATCACCTTAATACGAATTCAACAATTTTTATCGCTTTCTGTTGAATAAAAATCGACTTGTGATCGGTGCGTCTGTCATTGGCCGTCGTGTTTCGCCGCGGCGCCTCGCTTGACGAGTAGTCAATGAGGACAGTCCTGTGCATTGAGCGCGTTCCTCATTGATCAATTGGCGTTTCGCGCAGCTTTATGTCATGCGTGACGTTGTCACGCGCGAAATGCCGTGCTCATATAAATTCAACGCACCTTTTATTTAATTAAAATAGTGAACTACATGTCGCTCCAAACACAATGAAGTGGTTCACTTGAATTTTCTCTCTTGAATTTCATATGTTCATAAATTCTTCAAAGATAGGCTGTTTTTTTCGTGCGCTACTGTGGCCTAACTTAACATATATAAAAAATTTTGAGAAAAGATGTAGTTTTTTTAAGAAATGTACCCAATTTGTATAAAAAATGTGAGAAAATTATAAAGTTATATAGAAATTCTGAAAAATTATATAGAAATTCTTAAAAATTATATGAAAAAGTCTGAGAAAAATTTTCACCAGGGTATCTAGCAATACCAGTACCCTTTGACTTAACTTAACTTATCTCGCGACTACTGAGCTGCCTCGCTATTTGAACTCGATTGACTATCGCTTTGTAAATATTTTCACGCAAGGAGAAGAAAAAACAAGTTTGCGCGAAGCGAGCATCCGTCTAGCGCCACCATCGCAAAGCGAGTTACCATCCTGAATGCTAGGGAACAGGAGGGAAAGTGGGATGGGAGTCATTTTACGTAAAAGTCATGCGCCCCTTCCTTGTCCAGCTGGTCCCTCTATTATGCGAAAATAAAAAAACGCATAGTTCAGAATTTATAAGCTTCCCGAGAAAAAAAAATTTTAAGCTTGTCTCGGTTAGCAAGAATCTTAATTTAAAGATGGAAGCAGTTGAGTGGATGTCACCCCACTTCTTAAAATTAACAATAGGAAATAGCTCCTAGACTCAGAAGCTCTTTATGAGCTCTTAAATCAGTGCTGTTTCGATTTTCAAATTCCATCCCTCATTTCCAAAACAACTCTAAAACTAGTCTACACTCAAGAGGTAAGTCATTGAAAAAAATAGGACTACATCTAAAACTTCAATAATAAATATGATTCTTGCATAAATCTGATACAAAAATATATAAATTTTAGAATTTAATAAATAATAACGGGTCCAATAATTAAATTAAACAATATACTTAGGGCTAAAAACCACTCAGGATAATGTGTGAGTAACAATATTATTATACACAATCTAAATTCGTGCAGACGTTTTGACCCCTATCAAGTTTTTTTCAATGTTAAAAAATAATAAAAAATTTATTAATTAAAAAAGGTTACAATGTTAAAAAAATGTAACTACGCAAGATGTTCAATCACTAAGATATAAAAAGCGCATGTTGTGTACTCGTATGTTGGAAAGAATAATTATGGCAAGATACGGCCTAGATTTCAGCAGCTTCACATCGGAACTAATTAATCGATTCCAGAAGTCACATAATCGTATAATATGTCGTCTATTATACCGAGAGCTTCTTTTCGAATATGTAATAGGTTGTTACAGTGAACTTAATGTAATACAGATGCATATATGCTTTATGTTCTTTTGCAATAAACATAATATATATATAATAACCTTATATTAATAACATTATATTGTAATAAACGATACCACAAAATAATTGTATTATTATAGGACTATACTTTAAATTAAAGAAATTTAACGTCAATTATTAAAAATTACCACAAAAAATAAATAGTAAATATCTGCTGATTAACATTAGATCGTCCAAATTAATTAAAAAAGAAAAAATTGAATTGTAAATGCAATTATAAAATACAGCGATATCAAATGGGTCTTAATATTTGTCAAACTCTGAAATATAATGCTAGAAAATTTGATAGTAAAAATAATCCTACCATCTAACAAGGGAAGTAGTAATTGAAATGACGTAGGAAGGATACTAAAAAAGAAAATTCAACGATGTAGAAGGGGATTGTAAAAGAAGTAGATATACGAGGTCTGTTCAAAAAGTATCGCGAATTTTGTGTTTTTTCAAAAATTATTTATTTATTCATGAATATCTATTTTGTCCCCTTCAAAGTAATCCCCATCAGATATTATACACTTGTGCCAACGTTTTTTCCAATCCTCGAAGCACTTCAAAAAATTATTTTTTGTGATCTTGTTCAGCTCCTCCTTCGATGCCGTCTTTATCTCCTCAATCGTAGCGTAG
>NW_017305568.1:97546-104829 GCF_001594115.1 Trachymyrmex septentrionalis | reverse complement strand
TGCAAGCAAAGCAGCTGTCAAAAATTAACTGAACATTCAAAATGGCCGAACTTGTCGGCATAAGTGAGAGACATGAGTACCAACATAACGCCACAAAAAATCGAAAATCGAATATACGTAACCCGCGGAAATTCAAAATTCGCGATACTTTTTGAACAGACCTCGTATGTCAGGCAGCGGATCTGTCTGTCAATCTGTTTGTCTATTCAAATCATAGTTTTGTTTTTTAATGTAAATCATTTTAGAAATAATTTTTTTTTTATAGTAAAGCTTATTATCCAAAATTTTGATTTTTTAAATTCATGATTAAAACTAGTACGATAGTCAGAAGTATTGATGAAGACCCCTGTTCTCTTGTTAATATCAAATCGATGTTCATTTATTCTAGTTTGTAATCATCACCTTTTTGTCTGACCAACGTAATTAGCCTCACAATCCAAGCATTTAATTTTATAGACTACACCCTATTTTAAAAACTTATCTAAACGGTCCTTGCCCCTGTGTAATAATAAATTTCTTTAGAGTGTTAGATATGGTGAAAGCTGTAAGATGTATGCCAAGAGTTACAGGCATAAAGCTCTCAAAAATGAATTTTACAAACGGGATAGTAAAATATTTTTTATTTTTATTAAGCAACTTTGTATGAATGGAGATAGGATGGGGATAGGAGTGGAATTTAAGCCTTTGTCTAATTGTGGAAAAAATAAAAGCAAGCGGATAGTCATTATCTAAAAGAATGCTTATAATATTTTTGAAATTTTTTTAGTCATGGAAAAGTGAAAGAACTCTGTTTACCATACCATACACTACATCTTTCTTGTGACAAATAGAATAGTTCGAATAGAAGCTAAGATATCTATCCGATAACATTGATTTAGAATATCTATCGAAAATGATAAAATGTAATATCACTGTGGCATCCAAAAAATTGAGTCTGTTGTCATTATTAATCTTATAGTGAATTGCATGCATAGAATTAAAAGTGTTTAATAATAATTTAAATAAAAATAGTAATTTAATTGTGACTATGGAGCGGCAAAAATAATGTCATCCACATATCTATAATATAAAGGCAATTGCAATAACTTCTTCCCTGCTCTTCTAAATCTTGCAGAACTATTTCTGCTATAATAGGGAACAAAGGCGATTCCATCGATGTGTCATAAATCTATTTGTAGGATGACCTATTAAAGACAAAAAATGTGAATAAAATATTAAAAATAAAGTTAATAACAATCAAAAATTTTTTCTGTGTTATTTTTGTATTATTCGCTATGTAATTCCATCTTTTAATTATACTTTTCTGTGCTAAATTAATAGGAACATTAGTAAAATCACATCCAGTGAAGCCAAAATATAATTAGACTCAAAATATCTTTCTTTCAGTTTCTCTATTAATTAGAAGTTATTTTCCGCATGACTAGTGTTACTAAAATGCTTTCCTTAATGATGTAATGTAAATAACAAGAGAGATTGTAAAGTAGACTATTAATCGAAGATACTATTAATCTCAACGAAATGTTCTGTTTATAGATTTTCGATGCACCATAACCTCTAGAGATAGTTCCATCTGTAGAAGCCTTTTATAATATATGTTAATTCGTCGATAAATTTTTTTCCATCTTATGAGTATATTGCGCAACTCATTAATGAACTTTTTTGTGAGGTCTCTTTCTATTTTCATGTGTTCTAATCTAAATTTATTATTATTATTTATTATTATTATTATTAATTGA
Source organism: Trachymyrmex septentrionalis (assembly GCF_001594115.1). Taxonomy (NCBI): domain Eukaryota; kingdom Metazoa; phylum Arthropoda; class Insecta; order Hymenoptera; family Formicidae; genus Trachymyrmex; species Trachymyrmex septentrionalis. The sequence goes on along the minus strand of NW_017305568.1, from coordinate 103,093 downwards.
ATTTTAATACGAGTAACATATATGCGAGCTTACACAATGCGTTCTATTCCCAATTTTTTCTCTTTCACTAGATTACATTTTGGCATTCGCACATGCATGTTACTTAAAAGTTTCTGTAAATTAGTGAAATTAAGCATTGCAGCTAGGATTTGAATTAGGGTTATTAAACCATCTCTTAGATTTGAATTAATATTTAATATAATTAATATAATTAAATTGCCCACCCATTTAAATAGATATTTTAAACACAATATTAATTTTTTCAATTTTAAGTATAACAAATAGCTTTATAACATTTAACATAATTTTATAAAAAGGATTTTAAAACTGGAACTCAGAGATTTGTATAATTCTTTAAATTAAATTAGATCAGAGATTTATAATACATCTCAGAATATTGCTAATATTTTACCATTGACCATGCAAAATGCATTTTTTATTCACCAGAAAAAAATTTCTAATATTATATAATTTAAAAAGCAATGTAGGATAGATGACAAAATCAATTTGCTTATTAAGAAAAAGAATTTATTTATTAATCATGAATTTAGCTAATTAAGTACTCTTATAAGATTCAGAATAATAACACTGTAACATTCCAATTAATAAATGACACACAGCTTAATTGTGGGATTTCCGTTAATGAAAATAAAGATCAAGTAACTGATTTTCAAAAACATGTGCATATTTCTCCTAACAATGTTGATACTTTGATTATTTTGATGATTGGCCCCTCGAAGTCGATGTATAACAGGGGTCTGCACGGCTCTCACACCCGCCATCGCCACAAAAAACCCAATAGGTAAAAATACGGAAGTGCAACCTATAACGGTAAATTTCGACAAGCATAGTCGCGTGCCCACCATTCAGGTAAAGCTTTACGAATCTACTCTATATATAACTTTTATATTAGACACCGGTTTAGCACCAAACATAATTAAAGAAAAATTTATATCAAGGTATACTCAACTATAATAATATATTAAAATTAAATGAATATCCAATTTATACTCTTGGAGAAATCACTTTACCGCTTTTTGAAAATAAAGTAACTTTTCATATTGTATCAAACGGCTTTCCAATCACACAATCAGGCATAATGGGTAATGATTTTTTCAAACAGACTTCCTCAAAAATAGATTACGCAAAAGGATATCTAGACATACCAGAAACTACTATACCCTTCTTTTCTTCAGAAACCATTACAGCATCTCTACGGACAGAATCATTGTTCGTGAGAATAGAAAATTCCGAGATAAAAATAGGGTATATCTCAAAAATAAAGATAGCCCATGGAATTTATTTAGGGGACACCATAGTATAAAATGTCTCTGGAAAAGCGTTTCTAAATGTTGTAAGTACTCTAAACGAAGAAGTGGAGGTCCAGGTACCAACCTTGTGCCTAAAACCTTTAAATAAATTATTAGATAACTACGAAGGTTATCGAATAAAGACTGCGGATATGCAGGCCAAATTTGTGTATCCAGAAAACAACCAAGAGTATTGTGAAGTATTCAACAGCGATACAGACAATACTATAAATAATAAAGAAAACGTAATGTCGAAACCAGATGACTGGGAAACTGCAATTAAGGAGAATATAATAACTAACAAATCTGTCCAAAACAAGGGTGGGAATAAAACTGAAGATAAAAGCCAAGGTATAAATTTAAATAAAGACTTCAATCTAAAGAAAGATTTTCAATCTTTCTCTAAAACTAGATTCCCAAATCCTTGGAGAGGGAAGTTACCAAACCCCTCCCGACAATTTAACTAATTCCAAGATCCTTGAAAGGGGAAATTTCTAAACCTCTCCTGAAAATTTGTCCAAATCCCAAATTCTTGGAGGGGGAAGTTTCCAAACCTCTCCTGAAAATTTATATAAGGTGTAGTAAAAATAAATCTATTATTTTTCCAATAGATGGCTTTAGTAATCTGTATCTCGCGTTGTATAAGTGCGATCGGGTTACGCCAAATGGCGTTAGAAAGATAAGATTTCGTACTAAAAAAACTTCTCAGACAGTTTTGTGATTGCTTGAGTCAGTATTGTTTGAGCGCGTGTCAAAGATGGACACCAACAAAGAGAAAATACGCCATATTTTACAGTTTTTCTTCGATAAAGGCGAAAACGCAAGCCAGGCGGCTGAAAATGTGAATAGTGTTTATGGTTCTGATACTGTAACAGTCAATATCGCGCAATTTTGGTTTCGTCGATTCCGTTCCGGTAATTTTGATGTCAAAGATGCATCACGCTCTGGAAGGCCAATTGTCGAAAATGTCGATAAAATAATGGAAATCGTCGAGTCCGACCGTCATGTAAGCACTGTTTCGATTGCCCAGGAGCTAAACATTGCACAAAAAACCGTTTGGAACCATTTAAATAAGGCTGGATACAAAAAGAAGCTCGATGTATGGGTGCCACACGAGTTAACGCAAAAAAACCTCATGGACCGAATTTCCATCTGCGAATCGCTGCTGAATCGCAACAAAATCGACCCATTTCTGAAGCGAATGGTTACTGGTGATGAAAAGTGGGTCACTTACGACAACGTCAAGCGAAAACGGTCGTGGTCGAATCGCGATGAGCCGGCGCAAACGGTGGCCAAGCCAGGATTGACGATCAGGAAGGTTTTGCTGTGTGTTTGGTGGGATTGGCAGGGAATCATCTACTATGAGCTGCTCCCCTACGGCCAAACTCTTAATTCGGACCTGTACTGTCAACAATTGGACCGTCTGAAAGAAGCAATCGCCCAGAAGCGGCCAGCTTTGGCCAATAGGAGAGGAATTGTGTTCCATCAAGACAACGCCAGGCCACACACATCGATAGTGACTCGCCAGAAGCTCCGGGAGCTTGGTTGGGAGGTTCTTATGCATCCACCTTATAGTCCGGATCTGGCATGAAGTGATTACCACCTGTTCCTGTCTATGGCGAATGATTTTGCTGGTGAAAAATTCGCCTCAAGAGAAGCTTGTGAAAATCGACTGTCCCAGTTTTTTGCCAATAGGGACGAGGGTTTCTATGAGAGAGGCATAATGAAATTACCTTCAAATGGCAACAAGTTATCGAACAAAACGGAGCATATTTGACCTAAATCGGATCATTCTAACTATGCTAAATAAAGCCTTCAATTTAATGCAGAAATAATAGATTTCTTTTTACTACACCTTATACAAACATCTCATGAAGCATGCGAACGCATGTACACTTGAATGTTATTTTCGAATGGAGCATGTTTATATAACCGGATTGAAATCAAACCAGACGGTCTCTCGACCCGCCACCTTAGCAGGACACGTAGATAATGACGGAACATGTCACGGAAGTACTCCGATGGAACATAGACGGACGTCATTGTATTAGCAACCCTGACGTTTACATTAGTAGATTACGAAGCTACTGTACGACTAAATACTAATAAAGTAATACTACGATCGGGAGTAGTCTGCGAATTTGCAACCACCCACTGTGTGGACATAGAAAGAGATGACACTTATCTATTATCCATACTAGGCTCATGCGGAAAGTTTAATTTTGACGCGCTTTACATTGGAATTGCGGAAGTATTGACTGATAATACCGACATACAATCACAAGTAGTTTATACTTTAAACTCGCAAGATACTATCTTTGCTTTAACAAAAAAGGGAGAAGAAGTAGTGTGTGGACACACTCTATTAACTGAATATTCAAAATTGTTAATTTTTGAGACGATATCTGATAATAAAATGTTTGATAAACAATATAAATCCGAAAATCTTGATACTTTTACCTATATGAATTTTGAATTTGTATATGTAGAAAAACATATACGCATACAGATAAGTCAACTATACAGAAATGTACTTCTGCAACAATGTAATCTTGAACAGAAAATATTTAAAAATGCCTTGGCCCTCGCTATTCATTCTCCAGACTCTTTTGCTTACCATGTAATGCAGGGGCCGAAATATATGGCATTATTAGCCGATGAGGTAATACATATAACAAAGTGCGTACTTGTCGAAGTAAAGCTCGCTCTGACCCAAGAATGCTATGATCAATTATCAATAATACGAAACGATATAACATATTTCTTAACTTCACAGATCCATATTTTATTGCGACAGGAAACATAGGTCACTTGCAACGCATTTACACCTGCTATGTATTTCTTAGGAGATTCTTGATACAGATTCGCACCTAGACCTGTAGAAACATTACCACCTATAATCCTGAAATCAATGACTAACGTGGAAATATATCAGTCCCTCTACAAGCGGGATATATTCAGAAAATGATTTAGAGACCATATAATGTTCCCGACCGAATGACCTTCTGTACTTAATGCGGTAGTCCGAGAAATGATGGGGCAGTCAGGTTTCGTAAACGAAGGCTCGTTCTCTAATCTTTTAGATGAAGCTTCGATAGAGAAAATAGTTATATCTGTGTGGGAAAAATTCTGGAATAAATTTATTAATGATTTTCGGAAATATTAGTGCTGAGATTATTGGAATATACATACGTGCGAGAGTTGTAAAACTAATAATAGATACATTCTTGCACGGATATGCTTTACATATTGTGTATGGATGATCGATGTATCTGCTAGAAGCCATATAGGACTCGATCACTCAACTTTTATTACACCTGGAGAGTAGGCCACCCAAGAAGAACTTTACTGCCTCGGCGCCCGACGAGACGGAACCTAATAAACCTATAGTTAAGACCACAAAATTTTCTGACCAGATGGACGAGGAAAGGGCCTGTCCCCTTCTCTTCTTCCTAAAGGAGAGCATGTCTATCCTTCAATTCCACTAACAGAAAACTCTACTTATACCCTTGAATTAAAGGATTAAAATCAGGAAGCGCAAGCATAACCACTTCTGCTAAAATTCTTCTCTATTAGACGTCTCTTATTGTCTCTCTTTACAGTTAACATTAATTATGTCATGTAGCTATTTATATTCCGTTATTTACAGATCTCTTATATTGATCAATAGATTACAATGAAGATCAACACAAAACACCTAACAAGCAGATCCCTTGAAAATCAAAGTGATAAGGGTGGACTCACCTTCTCTTCTGGATACAACTTAATAACAGCCAAGAAGATTTCAAGGATCTGATGAAAGATCTCGCTCGCAGAATGATGCGACGAAGTCGGTTACTACATCATCGCGTCTACGATATTCGTTTAGACAATATGGTTGTTATTCAAGAGGGGCGAAGATGGCATCGAGAAGATTCCAGATTTGAGAAGATGGGATGGTTTCAATCGGTCTAAGGGACTGGGGCCGCCTTGTGGAGCATTACTCAGAAATCTATATACTTGAAGATAGGTTTCGCGAGTTGGAATGGCAAGCTATCCCTTGTGCATTAACACCGGACCTTTTCAGCTAAGGAATACGTGTCCTCGTCGAGCAAAGGAATTAATCAAATTTTTAATTAATCGACGCGAGGCGTGGATTAGCATCGTAGAAGACATAAAAGAAGAAGCAGCGATAGTGAACTTAGAAATAAGGAATGAGTGAATCGAAATGAAAAATGTTAAGGACATACTTATAGAT
>NW_017305568.1:89534-97318 GCF_001594115.1 Trachymyrmex septentrionalis | reverse complement strand
TTTTTATGGGGTTATTTGAAATCACAGGTCTATGTCAACAAGCCCACAACCACCCGTGCATTAAAGGAGGAGATTCAACGCTGCATCAACGAAATTCAGCCACATTTATGCAAAATGGTCATGGAAAATTTCGACAAACGAGTGCGTATGTGCATGCAAAGCCGTGGAGGCCATTTGCCCGATGTGTTATTCCACAAATAACCCTATCCTATGTACTTTATGATTCAATAAAAAAATAACAATCAAAAGACTAAAAACTGTGTTTTCTATTTAATTCAAATCTTGCGTTAATTTTGGGACACCCTTTATATATATTTTCATAATAATGATAAGATCAAAATAAGGAACTGAATTTTGCTACACCTCAGCGAATTAAATAATCTTAAAATTAATAATTTCTAGAAATACGCGAAATATCACTGTGTCGCTATCTCTGCTGCATCACTGAATCATCAGATGAAGAATCATCTACTCCAAGCAGAAGATCAATGGAATGCCTACCGGTATTTGAGAAACCGTCGGTGTGTCATCAGATTGAAAGGGTGTCGAGTCTATCAACAATAACAGTTTTATTAAAATTTGCAACGATTGCTACGAACGCAAGACAGTCAAATATAAGAAGCAACTTTTAGTCATCTTTTCATATAGTTTAACGTACTCGAGTACAGTGCGTAATCAAACAAGATGTACAACTTGTAACAAGCCAATAGCGTGCATACAGCCTGCAGAGGATTGTCCAAGCTGCATCGAATCATTTATGCTAACAGAGCACATCTGGACACTGTGAGGTACCATCAGTCTCCTCATGGATCCAAAATTAAGGAAATAATCCTTAAGCAATTTAAAATTTAAGACTATTAGGCACATTTGACTTCAGTATTTAGTGTCAGCAATATTCAGGCTATTTTCCTTTTTAAATTTTTTCTTTTTTGTTTTATATATTTTATAAACAAAAATATATAGAGCAAATATAGCAAAAATCTTGTGCATAAGATAATTAGTTTCAGGTAATTCAATAAATTGAACAATGTTTTTTTTTCTCTTACAGAAATTTATGAACTACTTGCTCGTCGGTTACAGCATATACAGGGTGCGGCGCCAAAATCCGGACAAATTATATATATTTTTCTAAACATGTTTTATTGCTACAATGAAAAGATTTACAAAATTTGTTTAGCTCCATTGTTTGTAAGGCCATAAAGAACATATTCACTCAATATATCCCCCGCTTGCTTGAATGACCGCCTCCATTCTCGGTCTGAAGCGTGCGCAGGTACGCTTTAATGCGTCACGGTCCATATCGGTGAATGCCGCTTCAATAGCGGCTCTCAATGATGCGACGTTTGGATGTCTGGACTTGTTCGTGACCCTTTCAACCACGCCCCATACGTAGAAGTCCAAAGGATTCAAATCTGGGCTGTTGGGAGGCCAGAATTCTTTCCACCAAAACATGTCGACGTTGTCCGACAACCAATTTTGCACCAAATGACTTGTGTGGGCGGGCGCACCGTCCTGCTGGAAAACATATGACTTTCCAGCCGATACAGTTTCCATCCACGGCTTCACTACATTTATCAGAACACGCAAATAAACTTCTTTTATAACATTTTCCCCTTTGTTAAAAAAAACGCCCTCCTTCGAGTGGAATTTCCTCGCCGGTGTTGCAGAACCTTCGTTGGACTTCTCCGACTCATGATACTTTGCGAAGACATCATACACAGTCGATCTCCGATACCCGAAAAACCGAATGATTTCTGTCGCCGAGCGCCCGGCGCGAATACTTTCGATAATCGCGGCTCTTCAGTTGTACTCCGCACTTGGTTTCAACATTGCGACTGTTTCGAAATTATGATGGTTTAGTACATGCGTCAAGCTATTTGACTGCCAATCGCGACATCTACCAATGGTATTGAACGGAGGGAATTTCAATTTAAAATTTGTCCGGATTTTGGCGCCGCACCCTGTATACAAAATGGCAGGACCCTATTATGGCAACTTCTATTGAGACAGCACGAGGCGAGAGACAGAAGCTTATTCAGCAAGAGACCATCTGTGGTGTGCTTATAAATACCTAACAAAACTCCGATGTGTTGTCACATGGGAGAACTATTTAATATTTTAACAATATGGCCACACTACTTTAAGATTTATTTAGAGATATTACATACACACCTGTCAGACAATTTAATACTTATTTATTCACCTATGTACATACACCATCTAATTCATATAGACTCGGTGCTCCGAGAACCGAAATGTACAGCCTGTAATGAAGTAATGGTAATAGCCAAGGATGTGACAAATTATCCTAGCTGTCTCAAAAAGTTTTAACAAATTAATAAAAATCCTTATATGAAAACACGTTTAGATGGGGATTACCAATAATCAGTGTGCCAGCCAGCAATATGAGCTCACTTAATACTTGATACATAGCATTGCGTAATCAACGATAAACAAGTGATTCTTCTCCTTTTTTCTACCATCGTTGATGCTCCTTTCCTTCAGCTCCAACAATTGAAATAATCAATTATACTCGTATTGTTTATTGTTACTAATCATTATCAATCGAACAAAAGAACAAGGTTATACATTAATAAGTTTATTTATTACTACTAATTTGCACATTAATTGATATAATTACTATAAAAGAAAAAAAATTTATAGATCTACGCAATAATCATTATTAACTAATTAACATTTGACGTCTATTTAATAACGTCTATTTAGATTTTATGCATGTTAAATCGCTAGAGAATCAGGTTTCAGGGTGAGCAGAGCACATAAGTTTTGTTCAGTCTATTTCATGGATAGTAACGGAGGAAGGAGGAAAAAGATTGAAAAAGAATTCCACCGGAACTAAATATGGATGACGGAATCCGGAATAAATACCGGAATACAGGAACAGGGAGGTTGGCCGATAATTCCATGTCGGAAATTTACGTTAATATTCATTTTGAATAAATGGTATTAAAATACACACTAATAATCAGTGTCGGCTCAAATTGGCATTTTATTTATTATTATTTTTTAGTATAATCATTATCGGCATTTTAAAGAGAATGCGCAAACAGAACGAATGTTCCATGTATACATCTGTCTTTCTTATACGTATCTTCTTATATATCTTTCTCTCTCACATGCATCTTAGACACAATTCTGAACCATAATGCTGCCTCCATGTCTATATGTCCTAAAACAAAAATATAGCGTATGATTTTCTAACCTGAAAATAGCCGTTATAATATTAAAATTAAATATTAGACAGTAACTTATTGGATATTCGGTTAAACTGTACAAATTCCTATCAGGACCATATATTGAACAGATGTATCATAACTATACATCTATGATATAGATGTTCATCAAAGTGCAGCGGTTTCAAGTCAACGATTTCAAAAGTCAAGGATGGTGATATACAATCGGATGGGTGACCGCTTCAAAGCACTATAAAATTAGTTCCCGAATTCAGAGAGAAAGTTTTTTTTTATTATAATATTATGATATGTATTCTGGAATAAGATATTAATCAATAATTAATACTCATTTTAACAATAAAACTACATATAAAATTAATGTACCATTGAAAGCATTACTAGTCAGTGATAAAATCCTCAGTGATAAAATATTACCATTGGCAAAAACTCATTCAGTTTGCTATAAAATAGTATTGAAAACGCCACTCATTTTCAGTCATTTTTTAAATGATACTTTTAATAATAAAATCATTTGTTTTTTCGCGACAGGAAGTCCGGGGCGTTCGTTTTGAAAAAAATGCATGTAATTTTACATGGAAGTTATATATAGGGGAGAATGGGGTAAGTTATTACAGTTATTTTTTTTAGTTGCCATAGGTGGCAGCACATTTTTATTTGTAAATTTTTATTTGTGATACTCTACAACTTTACTTAGTTTAGCCGCCATATTTGAACTTTAGAAAACGCTATGTATATTTTTTTGATTTTTACTATTAAAAGTAAATATTTCATTGTATAAATCGCTATGTTATTGTATATATAAGTTAGAGGTATATTTTATCCTTTTATACATTTCTTTTATATATATTTGATTATAATTACACATATTATTTGAATCGATATGTGTACTGATCTTTAATTTGTATTTTTTTAAAATAAAAATAGAAGGTTGGGGCAAGTTGTTACATTTCGATCGGGACAGGTTGTTACAATGTAACAATCCCCCTCCCCATTGAAAACAATGTTTTTCTTGTACAGAATGATGCACAGACATCTATAAATAGACTGCCTACTTCGTCTCCATGTTTCAAGATAATGCTGGGCAACGCTGGGCAACGCCATATTTGTGTTCACTCCACTCTCACATGTATAAACTACACGGATAATAACATTAATGTCTTCACATAAATTTATACGATATTTATAAACGCGCATACATATGCAAAGATAAATTAATTTAAGACTCCTAAAGACTCCTTAATGATACAAAATGGTTGGATACAACAGCGCAATAAGAATCAAGCACAGTAATTTTTGTACAAATCAAACGGTTAATAAAACAACTTTATTAATAATTTAATCCGTTTACATGTTTCGGCTCACTTTTGAACCACCTCTCAGAGACAGTATAATGTTATAATTACAAAAAAATGTTTTTTTACAAACTAATTTATTTCAGTGAGTCACCTCCACCTATTAACGGAAACAATAATATAAAAACAAACTCTAATAACAATCTAAAATGTATTATTAGAGGTAAATTTTTTGGAAGCAAAAACGATTTATTATAAAACAATAGAAGGTAGCTTACTAAAACAAAAATTCACTATATTGCAAACACTTAAATTCTATAGGTTTAGTCAAAAACTAATCTTTGATCATTGAGTGTACATTCTACGTTACATTAAGATTTAATTATTAAAGATTCAGTTTTGGTTTTCTTCTGCAGAATGATGCATGGTCTTCTATAAATAGATTGTCTATTTCGTCTCCATATTTGAAAACAACGCTGGACAGCGCCATATTTACGTTCACTCCACTCTCACATGTATAAATCACGTGGATAATTACATTAGTGTTTTCAAATAAATTTATGCGCTATTCACAGGATGCATACATATATGAACTGAAACAAGGACAGCATGGAACCAGGTTCATCTTTTTTTATCATATTGAGTCGGCAATCTAGATATAAAAAGTAAAAAATAAAATGCCAATATGAGCCAACACTGGTTATTAGCGTATATTATAATACCATTTATTCAAAGTGAATATTAAACGTATTATACATTCTGTCAAAAAACCGGGAATTGGTCAATAAAACACAAAATAGTTATTATTCATTCAATTTATTGTATCGCCTTCAAAGTAGGCTCCTTTCGAAATAATACATTTATGCCAACGAATAATCCAATCATCAAAACATTTTTTAAACGCATTTTCCGAAATCGACTTCAGTTCTCGACGCGAATTCTCTTTTATGTCTTCTATCGACTGAAAACGAGTGCCCCGAAGTGGTAATTTGAGTTTTGGAAAGAGAAAAAAGTCAGCCGGAGCCATATCTGGTGAATACGGTGGTTGTTCGATGATATTTGTTGAGTTTTTGGTCAGAAATTCGTTCACAATGATAGCCTTGTGAGATGGTGCATTATCATGGTGCAAAATCCATGAGTTTGTTTTCCACAAATCTGGCCTTTTTCGACGAATTTGCTCTCTCAAACGCCGCATAACGCCCAGATAATATTCTTTATTTACCGTCTGACCTTCTGGCAAAAACTCCGAGTGCACAACACTGCGACAATAAAAGAAAACAGTTAACATCACTTTGACTTTTGATTGACTTTGACGTGGTTTTTTCGGTTTTGGCTCAGTTGGAAGGCGCCATTCCGAAGCTTGTTTCATTCACCGTAAGCCTTCTGTAACATCTTCAGCGATTCGGCACACGAAATTCTATTTGCAATACAAAATTTGAGACAAATTCTTTGTTCGATCTTTTCATTCATTGTAAAAATCGCAAAACACACTTGAGATGAACTGATAAAATTGAGCACGATAATCACATTAAATGACATGGCACTCCAGCTCCGCGTCAGTATAGAGGACAGTTATGCCAACTTAGCGACAAAAAGAATTTTGACAATTCCTTTAAGCGGGCTTTTTAAATGATCAATTCCCGGTACTTTTTTGACAGAATGTACGTTTCGACCTACGGTCAAGGTTTTCTTCAGTACAAAAGATATAAAATAAATAACAATAAATAAAGGGCAAAGTAAGAGTCAGCGCATTTCTTTAAAAAGTCATACAATTAAAGGAATAAATTAAAATACAGAAAAGATAAAAAAGAAGAAAAGATATACTCGTATAATAAGAAATAATAAAGGTGAAAATAAAATACAACATTACAAGTTTTGGCTACCGGATTGAGCCCTCTTCAGACGTTAAAACATATTGGAATTAAGAGTATTACAAAATAATTATCGCAAATGTTCGTAAATTAAAGATATACGCAGTTTGGTTGAGTCTCGATGTAGAACTCGACATTATTCACATAGGATTGAACAGTCAAAAATGTGTCATATCTCTTAAAAAAGTTCTAGTTGATAAAAAAGGAAAACTTCTTATGAAAAAAGTAAACTTGAATAAATTAACAATCATAATTATGATAAGAAGTAAATACTCATCAACAAACATATGTAAATTATCAAAACTAATGTATTCATATAAGTATAACGAAAAGTAATAAAAAAAACCTAAAGACGAGTGGAACGCAGGCGTGAAAAACGGACATTGTGTATCGATTAATGTGCACGCTCGTTGAAACAGATCACCACGTGATCTGATACTGAGAGAAGAGACGGGCCGTCAGTATCAAAAAAGTCAAACTTTATTTACAATGAGTAAATATGCCTTATGAAGACCTTCAGTGTCCGTTTGTGAATTCAAGCTGTTTTTCTGCTTCTTAATGTTGAACATCTCGGAAATTAAGTGTTTCCTATAACAAGGCTCTTCATCTAAGATTTTAACGTTATCCCATTGGAAATCGTGATCTGACACTGTAGCCTATGTTCAGTGATGACAGAACGGACAGAAGTTTTATGTCTAATATGATTATGATGTTCAGTAATTCTGGTTTTCAATTGTCTGCTCGTCTGTCCAACATAAGACTCATCACAATTGTTACACGATATTTTGTGGACTATATTGCTCTTGGATGTATGAGGATAAATCTCCTTCTGTATTTTTATATATTTACCCATTTTATTGGGACTATGAAAAGATACCCTGACGTTTTTATTAAATCGTCTAAATTTCTCCGTGTGACGAGGAATATATGGTACCGTGAGCCAAGAAGCAGTTTTGTTCGCACAGACTTTGTCAGTCGAATCATTATGTACTGTATATTTATTTTTAATTAAATTTTTAATAAATTTTACATTAATTAACAGTGTCAAAAATAAAATTTAATGGATAGTCATTATCTAATAAAATATTAATAATAAATGTCAGATTTTTTGTATGAAACATAACGTCAAATAGTAAAAAAGCTCTGTCAACTAACGAAAAAATTTTTTCCGGGCCTTTTTTCTGTGCCAAAGGACGATTAGAGTAAAAATTTAAAAATCTTCCTGAAAACATCGGCTTACGGTACCAATAAAAAATGAAACGATTCTTATTGATGGATACAGTGATATTAAGAAAATTAATTTTATCTCCCCCTCTTTCAACAGTAAATTGAAGGCGCGGATGAAATGAATTAAATTGTTCTAATAAAACATCGATTTTAGAGGGAGAAACCGCGGTACAAATATT
>NW_017305568.1:88635-89434 GCF_001594115.1 Trachymyrmex septentrionalis | reverse complement strand
TCAGTAATTCTGGTTTTCAATTGTCTGCTCGTCTGTCCAACATAAGACTCATCACAATTGTTACACGATATTTTGTGGACTATATTGCTCTTGGATGTATGAGGATAAATCTCCTTCTGTATTTTTATATATTTACCCATTTTATTGGGACTATGAAAAGATACCCTGACGTTTTTATTAAATCGTCTAAATTTCTCCGTGTGACGAGGAATATATGGTACCGTGAGCCAAGAAGCAGTTTTGTTCGCACAGACTTTGTCAGTCGAATCATTATGTACTGTATATTTATTTTTAATTAAATTTTTAATACATTAATTAACAGTGTCAAAAATAAAATTTAATGGATAGTCATTATCTAATAAAATATTAATAATAAATGTCAGATTTTTTGTATGAAACATAACGTCAAATAGTAAAAAAGCTCTGTCAACTAACGAAAAAATTTTTTCCGGGCCTTTTTTCTGTGCCAAAGGACGATTAGAGTAAAAATTTAAAAATCTTCCTGAAAACATCGGCTTACGGTACCAATAAAAAATGAAACGATTCTTATTGATGGATACAGTGATATTAAGAAAATTAATTTTATCTCCCCCTCTTTCAACAGTAAATTGAAGGCGCGGATGAAATGAATTAAATTGTTCTAATAAAACATCGATTTTAGAGGGAGAAACCGCGGTACAAATATTATCAACATATCTATAATAAAACAAAATGTCCAAATTCAACGACATCAAAGACGTCTCCAATCTCCTCATTACTAAGTCCGCTATTACAGGTGATAAAGGAGAGCCCATGGGGA
>NW_017305568.1:87760-88535 GCF_001594115.1 Trachymyrmex septentrionalis | reverse complement strand
TACCCATTTTATTGGGACTATGAAAAGATACCCTGACGTTTTTATTAAATCGTCTAAATTTCTCCGTGTGACGAGGAATATATGGTACCGTGAGCCAAGAAGCAGTTTTGTTCGCACAGACTTTGTCAGTCGAATCATTATGTACTGTATATTTATTTTTAATTAAATTTTTAATACATTAATTAACAGTGTCAAAAATAAAATTTAATGGATAGTCATTATCTAATAAAATATTAATAATAAATGTCAGATTTTTTGTATGAAACATAACGTCAAATAGTAAAAAAGCTCTGTCAACTAACGAAAAAATTTTTTCCGGGCCTTTTTTCTGTGCCAAAGGACGATTAGAGTAAAAATTTAAAAATCTTCCTGAAAACATCGGCTTACGGTACCAATAAAAAATGAAACGATTCTTATTGATGGATACAGTGATATTAAGAAAATTAATTTTATCTCCCCCTCTTTCAACAGTAAATTGAAGGCGCGGATGAAATGAATTAAATTGTTCTAATAAAACATCGATTTTAGAGGGAGAAACCGCGGTACAAATATTATCAACATATCTATAATAAAACAAAATGTCCAAATTCAACGACATCAAAGACGTCTCCAATCTCCTCATTACTAAGTCCGCTATTACAGGTGATAAAGGAGAGCCCATGGGGATGCCGAAGCTTTGCTTATAAATTAAATTATCAAAAGAAAAAAAGATTGAATCTAAGACAAACCATATCGTTTCCAAAAACTCATTCTTTGCAAACAACAGATGTTTTGC
>NW_017305568.1:86474-87660 GCF_001594115.1 Trachymyrmex septentrionalis | reverse complement strand
AGTTTTGTTCGCACAGACTTTGTCAGTCGAATCATTATGTACTGTATATTTATTTTTAATTAAATTTTTAATAAATAATACATTAATTAACAGTGTCAAAAATAAAATTTAATGGATAGTCATTATCTAATAAAATATTAATAATAAATGTCAGATTTTTTGTATGAAACATAACGTCAAATAGTAAAAAAGCTCTGTCAACTAACGAAAAAATTTTTTCCGGGCCTTTTTTCTGTGCCAAAGGACGATTAGAGTAAAAATTTAAAAATCTTCCTGAAAACATCGGCTTACGGTACCAATAAAAAATGAAACGATTCTTATTGATGGATACAGTGATATTAAGAAAATTAATTTTATCTCCCCCTCTTTCAACAGTAAATTGAAGGCGCGGATGAAATGAATTAAATTGTTCTAATAAAACATCGATTTTAGAGGGAGAAACCGCGGTACAAATATTATCAACATATCTATAATAAAACAAAATGTCCAAATTCAACGACATCAAAGACGTCTCCAATCTCCTCATTACTAAGTCCGCTATTACAGGTGATAAAGGAGAGCCCATGGGGATGCCGAAGCTTTGCTTATAAATTAAATTATCAAAAGAAAAAAAGATTGAATCTAAGACAAACCATATCGTTTCCAAAAACTCATTCTTTGCAAACAACAGATGTTTTGCAATATAAGACGTTATATTGTAGTGACGGATCACTTCCGAGAGCTTATGGTGTGCCGAAAATACATAAACCTTGTTACCCTTTGAGGGTCATTGTCTCTTCGTTGGGCAGTCCGCTCTATCCACTGGCGACATTCTTACACAATATATTAATTAAATCCATTCCTAAAGCAAAGAGTCATATAAAAAATAGTTTCGAACTTGTTGAGAAACTAAAAAGATTACACACTACAGACCAATATAAATTAATCTCACTGGACGTAAAATCTCTGTTCACGAATGTTCCGGTGGATATAGCCATAGACTGCATCAATGAACATTGGATGCATGTTGCCGGAGACTGTCCTCTACCTAGGGAGGAGTTTGTGGGGGCAATAAGGTTCATTCTTGATTCCACATTTTTTTCGTTTAACAACAATTTTTATAAACAGAGTTACGGCACTCCTATGGGGTCCCCCTTATCACCTGTAATAGCGGACTTGGTGATGAGGAGACTTGAGACGGTGTCCT
>NW_017305568.1:84650-85977 GCF_001594115.1 Trachymyrmex septentrionalis | reverse complement strand
CGAATACTTGCGACAATTGAATTTGTTCTGTTACTTTTTATTGTACTAATGTCTGAAGAGGGCTCAAACTGGTAGCCGAAACTTGTTACTTGTAATGTATTAGTTTATAGTTTTATTTTTTGGCGTGATGTTTCATCGCGTTTAATATAATATATAATTTTATGGAAAAATTAAAAAATGTGGTTGACTCTTACTTCGCCCGTTGATTGAATTTTGTTATTATGTTTTGAAAGAGTCCTTTGAATTTGTTTATTTATTTTTCTTTTTAACGAAAAAAAGATGACACGATTTTTCTTGTGTGTTAATGAAATCATCACAGATGTTAGTCGGGAGACAGACGGAAAGGTTGCTCACTATATGAAAGAGTAATGCTCTACAACGCTCTATTAACTTCTCTGTGCGAGTTACAAAAGATACATTAACAAAATTACATAATAGCGCATACGAGTATAAACTAATAACATAAAAAGCGAGAAAAAACGTGATGATAATGTCCAAGTTAATCTTGGTCATTAAATTACTAAGTTAACTAAAAAGAAAAATATTTTGTTTAAAAAACAACCGACCCAAGAGTTTTAAAAATAAAAATTTTTGCAAATAACAGATTATACACAAAAAATGGTAAAAAACTTACATGACTGTCAAGATTGAACTGTTTATATAAAGTTTGTTGCACATGTTCCATTAAACTGTTCCATTTATTACGTAATGCAAATGTGAA
Source organism: Trachymyrmex septentrionalis (assembly GCF_001594115.1). NCBI lineage: Eukaryota > Metazoa > Arthropoda > Insecta > Hymenoptera > Formicidae > Trachymyrmex > Trachymyrmex septentrionalis. The sequence goes on along the minus strand of NW_017305568.1, from coordinate 85,256 downwards.
TAAGTTAAAAAGTTAATATAAATATCAGTAAAAATCCAATTTTAGTTTACTTACATAAAACAAAATTTTAAGATATTAGACACAATACAACAACAATTTGATAGACAAATGTAAAATGAAAAGTGAGAGAAACAGTGGACAACAGAACATGTACTTACATAAACAAAAAGTAAAAATATAAATAATAAATAACAGAATATAAACGATATAGATTAGAAGCATTACATCTCTGAAAATAGATCATATATAACGGGTCAAGTATATTTTATAGGCATGAGAACGGAGCATAATATAGAGAAAGCAAAGTATAGAGAAGTTATAGAGATACAAAAACACCCTTACAATCTAAACAGAGATAATGGCTACAACGTAAATAAAATATGAAAAACCATTCTCCCGGTTTTTAGATCAACAGATTTTCTTCCCCCCAACCTGCAATTCTCTCTTTCTTCTCCAGCACTCCAACAAACAGCGTAATATAAAGGGAACAGCCCGGAGGAAAGCTCAGTATCAGTTCCTCGCTCTGATGAAGTGGACTGCAAGGTTCACGAAACGTTAGCATTCCAAGAATGAATCTCGACACGGAGAAAACCTGCGGAATGCATA
>NW_017305568.1:83016-84550 GCF_001594115.1 Trachymyrmex septentrionalis | reverse complement strand
AAAAAAAATATTTATTTGTTCTATATCTTTATAACTAATCCATCTTTCCCTAACTAATACATCTTTAAAACGTAGATATTATACTTTTAAGACATATGAAATTAATGAATTATTAAGTATTCTTATTACGAAAAGAAAAAAATAAACAATGAATGAAATGTATGAATAAGTTTTTACAAGAACAAAGGATTCTTAATTTAAAAAACAATATCGAGAGTATACAGGGCGCATAAGAGTCAAGTATAACGTAATATTTTAAAACATAAAAACTCAAATAAAAAGTATATATAACACAATACTAATTGTAATTGATTAAATTTCAATTGTAAAAATCAAATATATATTACACGTTTCTCATACTATTAGACGATCTCACGATTAAGTCTTCCTCAGATATGTAATCGTATATGTACAGGTGATGTTACATTAGTTGAACGCAGTCGAAGAAATAGATAAAATTATACACATAATAATGATGACCAAAGAGATGTTTTGCAGAGAGACGGAAACTACTCGCAAACAGCTGGACGACCGGTTGTTTAAAGTTTTCCTATGTTTTGGTAAAAACTCAAGTTGAAAATAAATTAAAATAAAAAGAAAAAAGTTCGAGTAGGTGCGTCACTCTGGTAAAATAACTCACTTGCCTAACTGGCAAAGTTAAGTTTCACATGTCGAGAAGATGCTCGTTAATTTCTATATTATTAAGCGTCATTAGAAATATATGAAATCATCAAGATCAGAAAATACCTAGAAGATATAAGCCATATGTCATATATCATTTCGAACATAAATTCTTCTATAAAGATAATTACAGTAAGTCAAATAAGAGCGTGGTCGGCCTTACTCAAAGCTAATAAAAGACATCGCCCTAAATCTATCATGAATCTATAGAGAGTATCTATGTCCTTGGTGCAGTATCAAGGAAGATTCAGTTGTCATTGAACTTTCTTAAGAGAATTACACATTAAGCGCCATGAGTACCAAATACGCATCATGCTATGAAGCGTGTTCCTCACGTTTCTCTGCACTCACCCGAAAGGTCCAAAAATGTTACAATTAGCGGCTGCTAAATATATGAAAAAGTCATTCGTACAGAAACTATTCGTACAGAAGTGAGTGCAGCGATATAATGTGGCAAAAAATGTCGATGATTTACCGGAACGTGGCTCGATATGCAAAGTGGACAAAAAAAGACGATAAAAAAATAGTGAATCTGTTTTCGCGGAATCCTGGCTTAACATTGCGTCAAGGACAAGCAAAATTGAAGCAAAAAGGTTTAGATATATCGTATGAAACTATTCGAACCTATCTCAAGGCTAATAACATGAACTCGACCACGCTCTTACTTGACTTACTGTACAAGTAGCTGCACATTACTGGCACATAAAAATAACTTCTAGTAGTAATTTATTGTCAATACATTGGTTAAACATTGAGGATACATTGTGTCAATATTTGGCCAAATATTATGCCAATAAATTGTACGTAGGCTGCTAGAAAAGTTTCTGCAATGTAGTACTTCCAGTCAACGTTC